>NC_139834.1:22827270-23092270 GCF_963691815.1 Echiichthys vipera | reverse complement strand
ACCAAGTTCTTCACAGTGTACTATATCTGTAATAGCTTTAAATCTGAAATATTAAATATACCCTGTAATGAAACCTGTACGTTGTAGCACATTGCATAAGTTGTGTATATTGCTAATAATTGCTAATTATTGCTTGATAAGTACATCAATGTTTAGTATAAATTAACTGCTACAAGAGATTTTGCATGTTCCATAGAGCTGGAGCCACATGTTTTGGCCATGCACCACTGACTCAAGCGTCCTGCATTGAAAATCCATTTAAAAAGAAACCTTACACCTTTAAAAAAATAATTAAATTGAATGAAACACAACTGAAAACTTTTATATGTCAGATAAGTTTCTCATTTGCAAAAAATAATTCATCAATGAAATTCCAAGTTGTTTATAAAATACGTATTTTCTGTGTCTTTTCTTACTCAGGGTGGTGCTATCTCCATCCTGACGGCCTGTGAGAGGCCCGGTGATTTTGCTGGGGTGGTTCTGATAGCTCCGATGGTCCAGATGAACCCAGACTCGGCCACACCGTTCAAGGTACCACACAATCCCATGGCCGCTCATTCATGTCCCTGCTCCACTTTTGCTCTTGCTCTTCCTCTCCTCTCTCTTTCATAAGTGAGTCACACTTTTCATTCAAGTACTCGGTTAACCCACAAGTCATTTGTCTTACTCCACTCAGCCCTGCTGTGTGATGACTATGATGCTGACACCTTTTATGTTGTGTGTTTCAAGGGAAAGAATCAGTTTAAGTGCCACTTGAGCAGCATTAGCTGTCTCTTACTGGATCTCACAGAAACAAGAGAGTGTCCAACTGTCAAGGCCAAACACAGACAAAAACTGCATAGGAGAAGAAGAGAATTTTATTTTGTAATTATTAGCATTTTAACAAGAAATTATGTTTTTACATCCTGCACTACCATGAGAATCCAGTAAAAACACATTGCATGCAAACAGGTGAATTATACATTAGCCTATATGCTCAAAATATTCACGACTGTATCTCTTTGTAACAGTAGTCAGATGGTGAGAAAAAGATAATAGAGAGAGTTAGAAACATTCACCAGGGAGGTGTTGACGTGGGAAAATAAACTGAAAACTGTGCGTTTTGTTTCTTTTTTTGCTGTTTGCAGATTTTTCTGGCAAAGGTCCTTAACCACATGCTGCCCAGCATCTCTCTGGGCTCCATCGAATCCAAATGGATCTCACGGGACAAGAAGCAGGTGAGAGAAACGTGTCGGTGTGTGTTTAGGTGGGAGAGCTGTATCGTTACCTGTAATTTAAACATCAAGTGTGGGCGTTGCGGAAAATAGAATTTGCAAGGGCTCATGGGAGGGGGGGCTTGTTTTATGTGTAGGTGTGTGAAGTCATGCAGCAACTTCAGCTGGCAGCTTAAAACACACACGCAGGCACATCTTTGCACCTCTATTTGCACATATATTTGTCCCCGTGGATGTGTTATGTGGTTATTGTAGGGGTTGTTTGTGTAGCTACTTCATACTTGTGTTTATCCGTAAATACTGACACATCGACCATTCAGGAACAGTCCGTCATAACAAAAGAATCCCACATCCTGCTACTTCTAGTTCCTAGAGTCTGTTGGAGGAAGTAAAGTTTGTTGTTGATTTGTAGTTCAGCTTTGGATTTCACCCATTTCATCACCACCACAACACTGGATGGATGTATCATACATGATTGAGCCATATCAATCTGTAATGTCACTCTGCACAGTAACTCTTTTTACTTTCGTTCATGTGCTTTGGAATCAGCGATGGTGGAAAGATCCACATCTACCTTGCTTAAGTAGTATTTTGAATGAAGGTCTTTTACTGTGTACTTCCAACACTGGATATCTTCATACTCAACTATCTCTACCAGAGACATGCACTGCCAAGATGGCGACGAGAGACAGACAGAGCCATCAGTAGTCCATAGTTCATACAGTCCATGGGAGCAACATGCGCGTAGCTGTCGTAGATATTACGTCATGCAGACGCATAGATGAAGCTTTAAAGCATCATCTATCCAAGCCACTAGGATGCTCAGGAGACATTTCATGGCACAAATCACATAAACAAGCAAATATGGCCTGAAATAATAGCTTATTAACATTTTAACAACAACTTCTTTATACGTATATTTACTGTAACTTCACCTTTCCACTAAGAGATATAGCGTGGAGCTTTACAGTCCTGAAAACAGTTTAAAGATGATTTGTTTTATGTTATTTATTCCCTTTTTGTGATATGGCATTATAGAAGCAAATATTTCACCTTCAAGAATGCGTTTCTGAGTGTCACTGACTCCTTTGAGTTGCTGAACAGGTCGTGCTGTGTCACATCTCAGCTTACAGTCATTCATTATTTAAAGCAGCAGCGCATGTGACCCTGAGAGAAGCTGATTATGACTTATGGGAGAGCACGTACTGTAGGGAACTCTTACTCCCCCATCCATTTATTTTTGATTCTGCCAACTTTCATGGTTTTCTCATGGCCCTCTTTTTTCCAATGGAGGCACTTATTATTTTGATTTTCTTTCATAATTGAATTAAACTGTAAAGTTTATTGTGCTTAAAAATATGTAATGCCAAAATACAGTTTCTATGGTGAGATAAATGACAAATCAGAATCTGTCCTGCATCATGTTATAAACTTGAGTATCGTCTACTTTGTCCTATAACTCTTTTCTTTCTCTCTTCTGCCAGGTAGAGGCGTATGACGCTGATGAGATGAACTTCCACGGCGGCATGCGGGTGTCGTTCGGCGTGCAGCTGATGAACGCGGCGGCGCGTATCGAGAAGGAGATCCCATCCATCAACTGGCCCTTCCAGCTCCTGCACGGCGACGCCGATAAGCTCTGTGACATCAGAGGCTCCCAGATGATGTTTGAGAACGCTCCGAGCTCAGACAAGAAAATCAAGGTGGGGATCGGTTGTTCATGGTAAATTTTATGAAAATGATTTTGAAGAAAAATGCTTCTTTTTGTTTATTGTTCATCTCTATTTAAAATGCTTTTTCAACAGTGGCAGTGCATGGTACAATAAGGTCAAAGAAAACAAAATCACACATTGAACATTGACACAAACCCTTATCATGTAGCCACGGCTTCATTTGTCCTTACTGTTGCTTTTTTAAAAAACTCAACTTGTTACTTACAATACCAAAACATTAGGGAACAATGTATCACACCACTGCCTTCTGACATTCAAAAATCACACTTGTATTGGCTGAATAGGAGATTGCAACAGTTTGAAGGCAAAAAAGATTTCACATTTCTTTATGTATTTGACGGTGTGACTTAAATTGCTGACCCTGTTACATGCCATGTAGAGACTTTCCAGCTCTGATGTGTTCTGCTTTTTTTTTTTAATCATTCTCTGCAAACTATTTTCTGATCCAGGTATTGAAACCATGGAATTGCATTGGAAAATGAGGGATTGAGAGAGATGAGAGAAATTGAGATCAGCAGGACAAGAAAGGCGAGGCGAGCTTATACTGTACATTTGTTATGGAAATCAAAAGGCTTAACGGATTGGGTAAACTGCAACAAATAAGAAATAAATCGTAAGACGCTTAAAAAAAGTAAAGGATTTCCTTATGTTCACATACTGCATCTAGAGCTGCAGCAGGGTGCGTTCACTGACATGCACTCACAGACGCACCGCAGGCTGTTTGACCTCTCTAGATCCTTCCTCTTTGCAGAAGGCTGTGTATTTGTGAAGGAGGAAGTTCACATACTTTTTTTTAATCATGTGGTTAATCACATGAGGGAGGGAAAGTGAAACCGTAATGAGAGGCGAGAGAAGTCAAAAGAGTTAAGGGAGTTCCTGCTCACTTGTTATCTTTGCAGATGTTCTTCTTTTCTGTTCTACCAGGTGATGTTCACGAGGTGCAGGGACTGCTTTATCACATCAGAGAAAGGATTGCTGTACCAAATGTCAGAGCAAACAGTATCAGGAATTCTGTTTATCTTGCTAATAATAAAACAACATACAAAATTAACCAACAAAATATTTGAACAGCTTAAAAGGCGTAGTAAGAATAATAAACCCGTTTAATACTACCCCTTCTCTATTCTCAAACTTTGTCACATAGTGACTTACATTTTAAATCTATTTCATAATTTAAAGTTGAGACATTTTATCTCATCTCATCTCATCTTCAGCCGCTTATCCGGGGTCGGGTCGCAGGGGCAGCAGCTCTAGCAGGGGACCCCAAACTTCCCTTTCCCGGGCCACATTAACCAGCTCTAACTGGGGGATCCCGAGGCGTTCCAAAGCCAGTGTGGAGATATAATCTCTCCACCTAGTCATGGGTTTTCCCCGAGGCCTCCTCCCAGCTGGACGTGCCTGGAACATTCCCTAGGGAGGCGCCCAGGGGGCATCCTTCCTAGATGCCCGAACCACCTCAACTGGCTCCTTTCAACGCACTCCTTTCCTCACAGATGGCTGAACTTCTCACCCTATCTCTAAGGGAGACTCCAGCCACCCTCCTGAGAAACCCCATTTTGGCAGCTTGTACCCGCGACCTAGTTCTTTCGGTCATGAGACATTTGCCTAGACATTATTTTTTTTAGTACATATTTATAATTTGTGATTTAACTTTAGGTTTGACCCCTGACTGAAATTAGACTGCAGTTCATTTAAAAGAGGCCGTATACTAACATTTGTTATCAAAACGGCCTAGATTTTATATAACCCTATTGAGCTCAAATAAAGCCCTTTTGAACAGCTTTGTGGCTGTGTGCCTCCCATCTTTCTGAATCTCTCCCATTTCTCCTGTTCAGGTCTACGAGGGAGGCTACCACTCCCTTCACCACGACCTCCCAGAGGTGGCCGAGTCCGTGCTGAAGGAGGTGACCAGCTGGATCACAGAGCGCCTCCCTGCCTCCACATCGTCAAAACCACAAGGCTCCTAGAATCGGGACTTTGACAACCCGGTCAGCGCTCCAAGGGAACTGCCAACCCCATCCTGAGAGGCCTGCTCACTTCCAAGTAGTCTGCCAGGCATAACAATACTACTACTACACTCTTTAGTCTGGGAAATACATTTGGGTATACAGACTTACATTATTCCCTCAGTATATAACGATTACTGACTTTTTTCTCTGGGCACACACTGTATGAAACATAATATTTCCACCTCTCCTGTGTATCTATCTATCAGCCCAAATGACACTGGTTTAAATCGGGTGATGGGGTCAGAAACCACTTTTTATTCTCACACTCAGCGGCAGTGGTGCTCAAATTAAGCAAAGTCAAAGCTACAGTGTGGTGGGGTCCCATGTGCAATAATGAAGTTTCCTCCTCATTTATACAAACAAGACAGATCTTTTAAGAAGTAATGACAATGTAATACACTATTAATTTGCAAAGGCACATTTCCTTTTTGCTCGTCCACTTTTAACAGACAGGTCAGAGGTCAGGATCAGCTGACAACTAGGTCCTCACACTGCTTCACTGTTTTCACAGTGTCAGCTGATGTGTAATAGACAACAACAGGGGATAAAATACAGATTTTCAGTTAGACAGTTTTGTTAATGCGTGCTTGGAAGCAGTCTCTACTCCCGGTTAGGTTTGGTGGCTAAGGAGAAACTGTCATCTTCTCAGAAAGCATCTGCAAGCTCTCTTCAAAATCGTCTGCCTCCTCCCCGATTGCACAAAATGACCTAAAATACCACTTTTGACACTTCTAGACGCTGGAACTTGTACTGTAAGCACACGTGACTGTGTATATATAACAAATCCTCTCTTCTCCTGACTTCCTCCGCATGTCCCTCTTCTTTAGCCTGAAGACAGATGCTTAGCACTGACACACACATTACACAATCCTGAGGTGTAGTTGAAATCTGGTTCTAATAGTTCTATTTATTTCACATGTTTTAACAAATTAAGGGATTTGTGCGATGGATCCTGGCAAAATATTTCAAGTCTTGTATATTTTTAACTTCTATAAAGTAATATTTTTTATTTATTTTCCCAATAAAGCCAAAGGATTACTTTCCCACCACCTCCATTTAATGGTTGGTTGCCAATGGACACAATGACTTTCCATATAAAGTACTATACTTCTTTCAGTGAGTCTAATTAGGAGTGTAGGGACATGGAGAGGATGCAGATTGACCAGGTGAAGCTGCTCTGTCTATCTCTCCCTCTCTCTCTCTCTCTCTCTCTCTGCAGGTGGGAATTAGATCGAGAGGGCAAAGTTCAAAAGGTCTCCCTTCAATATGACCTTTGACCTTTAAGGTCACAGTTGATTTCACTGTTAGGGTGATTCTCAGCAGCTGTAACTTCATTAAGCTCAGACTGCAGACTAGGGCCCAGCTGGAAAACGAAAGGGACCCGTCGCTCTGTTACTGTGGACAAAAGAGTAGATCTCCTCTGTGCACACAGCAGCTGTCATTTGGTGAATACTTTAATCCAAATCACCTTTAAGTTATATGGATCATATATATATATGGATGTATGCATTTATTGCATGGGCAGCCACAGCGGGAATCCCTCAGAACAATGCTGTAGTCATCATTTTTGCGGGGAAACAGGATGTCCTCGAGAATCGATCCCAGATAGCAGGGAGTAAAAGTGACATGACCGAGAATTTCTGGCTTCAAAAACACAATTGAAGATTGTATGTGAATTCAGTTCAGTGTTATTTATGGTTTTAAATCATCACATAAGTCATCTCAGAACACTGTACATACAGAGTAAATCTAGACCTTACTGACCCAACAATTCCCAGATGAGAGACGGCGCTGAGGAAAACCTTCCTGGCAGAATTTTTAAATAGAAGAAAAAGAAAGGGGGTTGAAAGAAAGAGAGAGAGGAGAGAGAAACGACACATTTATGTTGTATATAATCAATACATTTATTTTAAACTAAATTCATCCCATTCATTTTCAGCAGCTTTGGTTAAATTGACTTTACAATGAAAAACTCAACACAAGATGGGAACTTAATAGACTAATATAAGTTTTTGTAGATTCAATTTATTTAAATCTGATTACTATTGGACAATCAAACTACTTAGTATTCCTGACAGTGTGGGATAGGCTTTGAAGCAGCTTTTTATATAGAAAATGTAATGGATTTCTTAAACAAATAATTACAATTTCAATACAAATGATTAAAAAGATAGAATTAATGCCTTCAAGCTCGTAACATGGAAAGTGTGGCTTAGGCTCTAGAATCATCTAAATACCATCTACAGTACAGTGCGTGTGGCTAATGTAGTAGCCAACATGTCCCCTTTTCTTTTCTACGTTTCCAAAGTATAAACCTATCACTTCTCAAAGTGTTCGCAGCAATGTGCAGTTCTTGAAGTCAGCCCTGGCTTCAAATAGAAACCGTAGCAATAATGTCACAGTGGCCTATGTTTTGGTAGCCATTAATTATAATGACAGATGGACCATTTTATATTGTCAGGTAGGCTGTAATTAGCAGGCATTGCTTCGCACACTAAGCTTTTTCCACTTAATTATTCATCATGAGAAGTTTCAGAAGCACGAGTCAAAACTTTTAAATTTGCATGTGGTTGTCCATCCCCAACATCAAACATGGAAAGGGACCAAACATTTTTGTGGCAGTTCAGACACACATCAATTGTCTACAATTGTTAGTTAAGACATCATGCAAGTCCTTTCAGAAATACTATAAAGCTCGACCGCGTCACCCAGGCTTTTAGGACCTTTCTCTTCTTTATCAGCCAGAGTTCAAAGGGACTCATGCAGAGTGTGTAGGGTAAGCACAGTGCGGTATCCACGGTGACCGTTACTCACGTGTAACCACGGCAGCAGGCCGGCGGCAAGGTAGAATTTTTTTCTTCCATTTTACATATGTAGTAACCATGGTGATTACTACAAGACTCATAGAATGAGATGAATTTCTGGCTTCATGTTTGCCCTGTCTCCTTTTCTTTCTTTCTTTCTATTTCCTCACTCTGTCTCTCCCTATTTCACCCCATGTCACCCTGTTTCACCATCTTTTTTTTTTGAGTTGCTGTGGTGACCAGCCTTCTTTGTTCTGTCCATCATAGAGCCCCTTGTTCTACTGCTTATTCAAACATCTTGTACTGTCAGCCACCCACACTGTCCCTAGTGGTCAATTACCAGAACAGCAACAGGTTACATTACATTTGTAATGCTTCCTTTCATGCTCCCCTCAGCTCAATGCATGTATCATGAATAGCTTCAGGGACGCAAAAATTGGACATTTCTTTATGTATTTGACGGTGTGACTTAAATTGCTTACATGCCATGTAGAGACTTTCCAGCTCTGATGTCTTCTGCTTTTTTTTTTAATCATTCTCTGCAAACTATTTTCTGATCCAGGTATTGAAACCATGGAATTGCATTGGAAAATGAGAGATTGAGAGAGATGAGAGAAATTGAGATCAGCAGGACAAGAAAGGCAAGGCGAGCTTATACTGTACATTTGTTATGGAAATCAAAAGGCTTAACGGATGGGGTAAACTGCAACAAATAAGAAATAAATCGTAAGACGCTTAAAAGAAGTAAAGGATTGAAAAAAAAATAGAAGGAAGAAGGGAATTAGGGACACATCCTCTTCTCTGCTTTCTCAGGCATCAGAACACATTTTGCCAGAACGATTATCAGGTTACATTGCAGTGGGTGCAGACATAGATTGAGATGTATTCTTCGGCCCCAGTGGGAGTCAGACCCTTAACCCCAACCTCATATCACAAGCACTTCAAACACAATCTACTCCTGATTGGGCCACAGCAGGCACAGCATGTGCACACACACACACACACACACACACACACACACTCAAAGGCTGCTGCATAATGGATTCACGACGAAGCATCCAATGTAACAGTACATTTTGAAAGCTCTACCTGTCAGACTACACAAGTGCATATTACTGAGAGTGAGTGAAAGGAGAAGAGAGAGTAAAAGAGAGGATAGAAGCTGTCAGTAACCATGGCAGCCCCCCCATGTGATACACATGTTTCTTGTTAGTGGTGCAGGATGTAAAGCAGATGTTGCAGCGCTTTCAGAGCATGCTTGTCCATTTTGCTGCTCCGAGGATTCCCTTTTGTGTGAGCGTTGAGATAAGAGAGCATACAAGTACGCTCATCAGCTCACAGTGAATAATAAGAGCAATAATGAGAGCTGCACACACTCACTGAATTCCAATCAGGCTGATTTGCTGTTTTTACTCAAAACACACTATTTCCATTTTTGCAAATAATTATTTCTTAAGGCCAAAATGTTTCTGCTTTCCTGAAAAAGTGGTGGACGCAGGTCTATAAGTGAAATTAAGGAAGAATCTGACACTTTTTCATCTCTCTTAAAGGTGTGTAACCCCTGGCCTGACCCTTGTTCTGTAAGCCTCCCTTATCCATGCCAATATCCTTTTCTACTGGCTTGTATACTTATACAGGTATGAATTGTAAACACATTTGCCATACTGAGAGATAGCCACGTACAGATGCATTGCTCTGTTAATGTCATAATCCACTTGACTGTTAATATCCTTTTTTATTGAGGACAAGATCCATGTTGGGTAAGGGAGAGGAAACAACGAAGACAGGAAGCTGCTGAATTTAATTGGGCTGCAGCTTTACAAAGCAAAATTCAATTTGCCTGCTGGTGTGGTAAAGGGGCTGTTGTTTTGTTTTTTATCTCGACTTTATGACTGTTTCTAAGAAAAGAGCTGCTACATATGGTGGAGGACTAAGGGACACAGGTCAGTCTTTCTGTAATTTTATGAGATTAAAGTGCACTGGAAAGTCCAGAGATTGCATGGATGAAGTCTAGCATCAGTATCAGTGCTCAAGTGGACAGCAAGAATTCAGGAGGTCTTCTCCAAAATGCTGTAAATACATGAACACCATGGAACACCATACGTTCATCATCATCATCATGTCTGTAAAATATAAATGATCAGGATGGTTAAAGGTATAATATGTAATATTATCCTAAAAAAGAATGTATAAACTAAAACAACAGGGACGTTGAGCAGCTCTCTGATTCCCAGTCCCGCTTCATCTTGCCCCTCCCCCTCAGCGTCAGATACTTACACACAGGGCACAAGACAGTGTGTGTTTTTCCAAAACATAGACACAGTGAAACCCTGCATTCACTCATAATCCGACAATAGGGCACCTTCCAGCAGCTTTGTGCAGAGGTGTTATTTGTGATATTTTGAACATAACCGCCATGAAACAATCAGAAAATACCATTTTATTCCTCTTAGTTACTGGTCTTCTGTGAACGGCGCTCACTCTCTTCACTAACTCTCTAGCTTGCTTGACCATCGCAGCTTTCTCTCTCTCTCTCTCTCTCCCTCTCTCTCTCTCTCTCTCTCTCTCTCTCTCTCTCTCTCTCTCTCTGGCCTTAAGTAACAGTAAGCGATACTTATTACATATTATACCTTTAAACTGTCATCATCTCTTCCCCTGAGAACTTCAGTTAAACACAAGCCTGCACTAGCATGTTGGAATAAAACCCTCATTTAAATCATGCTTTTTTGATCAACAGAGTTGATTGATTTGGTATATTTCTAGTGGCCAGGCTGCTTGATTACTGAACATAATTGTAATACACTGTATAACAGCATAGCATTGTCAACAACACTTTATGGAAATATAAAAATCAAGTCCCGAGTGTATTTTACAAATCTTTTATTTATCTTCTCCAGAGTATTTATAGGAATTCATTTTATGTAAACTATATATATTGATTACACATCATGACAAGGCACTTTTGATACCATAAAGCAGTTATACTGTGTAACTTTTACTGTTGATGCTCAGCTACATGAAGCTCCATAATACTTTTTGAGATGGAAACTGGTTCAAGGTTGTATGTATGTACAGTCAGCAATCTCAATAATGTATGACAATGTTTCTGATATTATTTTGCATAGAGAGTATTTTACTACTGTGTATTGAAGTCAACGTTGTGTTGAACAAAATTCAAGTCTTTGTGCAGTTTGTCAAAAGAACTATAAATGTTTGAACCATCTGATATCAAAATGTTTTTACTTTGTAACAAGATCTTAACAACAGGGTGTTATTGCTCCAGGTTTGGGAACATCTTGTACTGATTTCCCAAAATTGCGTTTCAGGAACTTAACTTTGAGGTATTTCCTCCTAAAAATGAAATGGACATGAGTGATGATGACAGATGAAAGACAATTCGGTCAAAATATGTCTGAGGTATCAGGTTTTCTCTCAACAGCAGCAAGTTTTTTGGAAATATAAACATTCCACACAATATAAGAACTTAGTATTGTGTATTGTGCGTCTATTTTTGAATTGTGGTCTAGTGTTTTTTTGTGCCTTATAAATATGACGCCTATGTATCTGTGTGTTTGTACATATGTGTCCATGAGTGTGTGTGTGTGTGTGTGTGTATTTTGATAATGATAAACTGTACAGAGCTGCATTAAGCAGATCAGTTTCTATGTTACTCTGGTTGTCACATCTGTTTCTGTTTCAGTAATTGTGTCTGTCTGCTTGTCTTCCTCGTGTCTGTCTCTTTCTGTTATGTCTGTCTGAATTTCTGGCCAGTAAGGGATCTAAGCAGATTCGGGTCAGAAACAGTTTACAGTTCATAAATACCTCCCAGCTCCTTTAAACACCTGCTTTGTTTTAGTCTGCCTAAAGACACCCCCATTATGAAGAAGCACAATACTTTACATTAAAGATAAGGCATTTGCCCTCCTCGGGTTACTATAATGATTGTAACATTTGGAACTTATCAGCGTTTCCCACGGCTATCCAACAGGAAACAGAAATGACAATAACACAAGGATTTGTAATACAACAAGAACCAGATGTCATTGAATCCATCGGGACTGTCCTGTATTTAATGATTTTGTTATTCATCCTTGTCCTTATTTGTACACGTTGGGAGGCTGTTGTAAAAATGAAAAAAACATTTCCAACTTTAAGCCAATGTAGGGTTGAATGAACATGAGACATCGATATGTTAGATAACTTTTTTGGACCACCCTTGAAACGCAGAAGGTTGAATCTATGATTTCGATTTAATACAAGCACAAATACATATACACTGTTATAATAACGTAGCACTTAAATATTCACAGTTGGCTTCTGTATCTTTGGCAGGACTGGAGACATACTTTAAAATGGTTTATCATCACTTATCCTTGCAGTCACTCTGGACTTCCGTCGGGTGGCACAATATCCATGAACAAACAAATACTTCTGGCCGTATTTACTAGTGGTAAGGATCTATATCATAATTGTCTCGGAGAGGGCTGAAGCCGAAACCTTGGACATGTAATGCAAAAATGAGGAAGATGAAGTGTGAATTGCAAAAAATAAAATGATACTCTTACCATCGAGACTTTTTTCATGATATTATGGGAAAACGATGAAAATCAAACTCTATGATCATGTTGGAGTCTGCGCTTATAGACAGCACATCATGGACCAAATAACATTCTGCTGAAGCATCACTTTCTTGAGTCTTCCTTGTAAAGCATGTGTTGTTTATTTTATACTTGATGATGCTTTATTTGAATAGGCCAGTGCTAATATTCTCTACTATCAACTCCACTTTTGTTTTCTACAGCTGTAAAGACAGTATACCCCTAAATTCATATAACACTTATAAAAAAAAATTTGCTGATGCATCTCATTCACTTTACAATAAGTTAAGTATCAAGTGTGACAAGATATTGTATATGAAATGTAATAATGAAAGTACTTCTGAATCACTGAAAGTCATACTTCTTACTATAATGTTCATGATGTCCATACTCTCTTACAGAATAAAGTATATGACTGTTTAACTGTGCAGCCTGGCTTGAAATCTTTCACAGCTTCTCTTCATATTGGGTTCAGTGTGAAGCTAAATGTTTCATATTGTTTCATACTTCAGTTTTTATTTCATACAAGTATATTTGGACAATGTTGTGAACCCTTTATGAGAAGGAAAAAGCATCATGGGTGTGAAACTTTTGCTTCTAGCCTCTTATTGTGTTTTTCACCATAATTCCAAGCACATATTTATGTAATCATTGTTGGTAAAGTTAGAGGAAATGTTTAATATTGGCATAGTTTTTGGGAAGTCATTGGATGCAGACCAGCTAGTGAATGATTCCCCTCCCACTGCGGGTAAAAGGAAGTTTGAAATGTTCATTTTCATGCAGTAATGGATACAGTAGGGTGAAGTGGAGTGTGACACACACATATGCCTGTCCACCTGGTTTCTGTGGTGTTTCATGCGCTAAACTCAAGAACCATGCAGGATAACATTACCCAGATGGTTCTAATTGTTCAAGAAGATGACTCGGTTGTTGAGATTAAAAAGCACACATCACATCAGCCAGTAGGTGGTGGTATCACATCACAAAATTATTTTCAGACAGCCTCAGTTGTATGAATGTAGTGCTACCCTTTGGTGCACACACACCCAAGGCATGAATGAATCGAGGATTTGGCTGCAGATCAATTCAGAGATTCTATATTTTATGTGATTCTGAGACGAAATTGATCAATCTTAGGGTCTTATTCTTGTACAAACACTGAGGTCTTAGTGTAATGAAATCCTACTATACTTAGGGCCAACTCATTATGTTTCCAAAGCGCTGATTTTTCCTCCATCACTTATCATGTTACTAAGCCTGAAAAGTGCTTTTTTGTTATCTTTTTAAAAATCTAACCTCCAGGAATAAGACTGTAGAGTCATTTCAGATTATTTCATGAGTCATCACCGCTTTTATTTGACTCCATACATCGAAATGTGTTTGCAAGGATGAGGCACAGCAAAGAATTAATTGCAACAAGGTTCAGAAGCCAAAAGATCACTGCAAGCATGTGGTACAGTAGGCTACACATCAACACTCTTCTCTCCTCCTCCTCATTCATCCTCATGACAACTCCTGATAACGACTATAGAGAAAAAAAGTGTACATCAGCAGTCCAAGATGGAGATGTTTGGAGAAGATACACACACACAGCACACACACTTCCACCTATACACTATCTTTTACGTTCGTTTCCCATTCTCCCTCCAGTCTTCTTTGCCCCATTTTCTCTCTCCTTCCCATTCTCTCTCTAAAAAGGTTAGCAGCTCTCCTTGATACATTTTTGGAGATTGCTGGATTCACATTAGCAGAACCTCCCAAAGGATGTGTCTTCTAGGAAAACCAAGTCGAGAATCCTGACTGTACATGTGAATATTCTGTTACTTTCACTATAGATTGTACTGTCGCTTGTTCATGTTCCCGTGGGTCCAGGGGGAAATCTTTCCACAGAAAATTTCACTCCCATGGGGGATACACAGGGCAAACACATACAGCACATACAGCTGTGATTAAATGAGAACAGTAAGGTTCCCAAGCAAATTGTTTTTGGCAGTGTAATCAACCTCCATCATCTACCCTGTGAGACTGAGAAATGTCATACTGATTATGTGGTTTATTTTGAGGGGATTCATTTGTTTTTGATGTAAAGCACAGTTGGGTTTTGGTTGCAAACTCTGTGTAAACATCTTTAAAGAAGAAATCTTGAGAGAATGTCTAAAGTTTTTTCTCCCAGCAGAGGGAGCCTGGAGGTCTATTTTTCTCCGTTTGTTGAAAACAAGCCCTAAGCCAATCAGAAACCGGTTTGAGGAATTAAATCCGGGCTCCCTGTGGCCATGGCAACGGCTTTACCTCTGTGACAGCTGAGGAATGGAAATGGAAGAGAGGAGATGCTACACGGACTGTGGTGGTGCTAAGCAAACCTCTCAGAATAGACACCTGTAGATGCACCCTCAGTGACCCTGCTCCGGTTCAATTAGCTCATTTCCACGGGGGAAAACTGAATGTCGACCTGGATTCAGACAAAGTAAAAAGCAGAAAGAATGGAAGAGGAAACAAGACTCATCCGAAGAAATGCACCGAGGCTGTGTGTACAAAAAAAGAAAGAAAAACAGAACTGATGGATTTACTCAGATAAAATGCAATCTAGATGGTTACATGAAGATTTGATATGTGCATTCAGGAGATAGGAGCACAGTGGGCTGTCATATCTAAACAGACCCACAAAGTCTGGAAGGAAGGATAGATGGATGGTGAGTTAGAGAAGGGAATGAGCAAGAGATGAGTGCAATACCAGATAAGATTTAGGTAGGCTTTTCAAGAATGGCATTATCTTGCAGACTTTCAGCTGCACCAAGGTGTGTGATCAATACGAGTTACTGATTAAGTCAAAGCACACTTAATAAACAACAATTGTGCAACAAAGTTGAGCAGTTTCCAGAACCAGGCACGATGGCTATTACTTTTTTACATGGTCTAAATATTTCTAGAGCTCTCTTCCAAATTGGCAAGGCCACTTCTGTGGTAGTGGTCCTATTCTGAGTGAACAAGTATGGATCTGCCTTCGACACCGCCTCTACTTACATGATAATAATCTGATTGGCTGGGGTATTCTAAACCCGCATTCTGATTGGCCGTGCTTTCTGTCAATCAATGTCAAACACTTTCTGCTGCTCACTCAGCCACGCCTGCTCACGCTTACTAGAGGAGCAGCGGTTCATTCGTGCGTGCAGAGCCGGGAGGAAGGAAGTGTGTGTTCAGTTCAGTTTTTGCAGACTTCTCCTGTTGTGATTAGCCATCACACTGTTGGAATAACGTGAATAAAAGGTTTTTTTCGGTACTTTGGGTTGTACGAAACGGTAGTGTGGCGCAACGCCATTGAACACTAAGTTTAGGATTTGTTACCCGACTGCAGCCGCTGACCACTTGTGTCTTGAGGAGTTGAGTGGTTAAATGAAAACGGGCAGTTGCTAACACCTGAGCCAGCTAGTCAGCTCTCACTGCCACAGCAAGTCCCACCCTCATCGAGTGCGTGGACGTCGTAAGAGGCTGCAGCGGTGAAGTAGAGTGCTTTTTTCCTCTCAACTTAGCCAGCATCGCTACAGCTGGCTGGCAACGCTAAAATAGCTCTCTTAGACGTTAGCTACGCGACGCCAACGTAATAATTGTTGGCTTTAAAGGTCGGGCAAGTGTCTTCTGTGGAGGGATACGGTCGCTACACTGGCAAAGAGACTGGCTAAAGCGAAGAGACGCATAAGAGAGAACAAGGAAGACGCCGAGAAGGAGGGGACTGGCTAGTTTAGCCGGGGAGACACTATCTACCGTAAGTGACACACAGTTGGCGACGTTAAGCTAGCTTCACCAACGGCTTACCGACCCTGTACAACTGTGCTTTCATGGCAACGTTTATCCGTCCAGCCTGTGGCTTAACGCTGCCTTATACTGTACTACGTTAAAGCGTAAGCTAACGGTCACGTTAAAGGCTTCCTTGAAGGTGGCACATTTGCTAGCAAGATAGCTAATGCCTGAAGGGTTGAAAGTGAGACTGCGTTTGAATCACAACTCCCGTAGGTTTGCTGCAGGCATTGCTTGTTGAATAGGTAACGTTAAGTCTAGTTAAGTCTATATGTGGATTGAACAGCGTAGTAAACCAGTTGTCCATGAGTATTAGCTCATTAGCTACTTTGCTAGCTAGTTGCAACCGGCCACCCACCCCGAGTTGACAGTTCAGTTTCCGACGATGCTAAGTAGTATGATAGTACTGAAACCCAGTGAATGTCACTGGTTATCAGTTTCCCCCTGTGGCAAATGTTTTAGGCTCATATCTGTTCGGTGCAGCTGAGGGAACTGTGTTGCTTGGCTCAACCCTAGATAAAGTGCCCTCTCAGTGACAATGTCACGGCAACACTTCATGTACGTCACTACATACGCTTTTAAATGCTAGTGTAGTGTCTTTTCAGCTGTGAAACCTGATTGTTATTTCTTCAGTTAACCTTGCCCAAGCCAAATAGGTCCCAATACATTCCAGTTGCCATGCAGAACTGTCATCAGCCACTTAACATTCACAGGCCACACAGGGCACACAGTGTACTGGCATAGGCATAGTCAAAGTCAGCTATTTTAATAAACAATTAAGCATTCATAAACCATATCACAACCCAGTACTCAACCATAAGTACAACTCTGTAGCAAAACTAATTATGTCCAATTTGATCTCCTCCTGTTGATAGATAGCAAACGCCGCCACCGAGCCACACACAGCCATGAGTATTGAGATACCGGTGGGGTTGACAGAACTGCTGCAGGGCTACACTGTGGAGGTGCTGAGACAAAGGCCGTCAGACCTGGTGGATTTTGCTGTACAGTACTTCACTCGTTTGCGGGACACCAGAAGCCAGGATGGGTCCAGTGCCGGTGGAAAGACAGGGAAAGGGGTGATGTTTGATGGTGAGCCGATGCAAACAGAGTCCAACGGAGATGATGACGAAGATGACGATTCAGACTTTGAGCGTAAGTCGATGTCTTGTTGTTATGACTGTTACCTGTTGCGTTACACACATCTGTGTGAGGGATATGTGACAGAATGAAATAGAGTGTATATGTGGGGGTTGGGGAGTGAAAGAGAAAGTAAAGGAAAAGCTTCAAGCTTCACCTTTACTTACTTCTTCACCTTCATTGATGTGGTCAGAATCTTTCTGATTTCCTACTAAGAGACCAATTACTCCAAGTGTATGAGGCCTGGTATATTTGCATGCACATACTTGCACCTAGAAAATCATATTGAACGGACAGAGCATCAAGGGCCCTCATCTGCCACTCATCTGATCTAGGTCTTCTCCATTGTCATTAGGTAAAACCCCTTTCACACATGCACTGCAAACCTAAAATTATCTGGACATTACCTGGCGAGGCATTCTGAATCATATTTTCATGATAAAATGTGGCTTTTCTCAGCAACATTATACACATTTGAATTTAAGAGTTCATGAACTGTATAACATTTGCTTTGTAGCTCTAACTATCTAGGTCCCACACAATACGTTACCTTCGGCAGAAGTAATGCCATGCCTCTTTCCCATCTCTCCCCTGTGTCTGTCAGACTGGCAGAAGATGTAAGCTGCTCCATAGCTCAGCTCTCCTCTGTGCTGCTGAGAGCAGCGTGGCCTAGATCACATCACTATGCTGTGGAGTCAGGCACTCTTACTTTGTGAATGGAGGTTCTCTTTTCTCAATGACTAAGTTTACTTGCACCTTAATATTTCCCTATTATACTGAATATGACAACATTCCCAATTTGATACAGGTCATGTATGTACACAGCGTATTACATTTGGATATTCCGAATAATTCCTTTCTCTGAATTTAGAATTCTCCAACTAAGACTTGGAATATACTGATATTATTTGGGTTTTACACCAAGTCCTAACAGCAAGTGACAAGAGTTAGGGGCAGCGACAAAATAAGCTTGATTGGAGTTTTTCTATTGGAATACCCTAACCTGCCGCGAGCTGCGTACAGTGAAGCGCAGCACTGTGAAGAACCATGATGCTACGTGACGTACGAGTTGAATTTTTTTATTGGAAGCTGTGTTTCTATTAATTTCTGTTGCTCGCGTTGGAATGGCTCATTAATTAAGTTAAGATTAGGGATGCTCTGGGTGGGAAAACAATCCCTAATGCTTATGGGGAGTCAACTTGTGTGTGGCAACTCTGTAGATTTCAGGGGGCTGACATTTTCTTTTACGGTAAACAAGCCACACATGACCACAGCACTCTTTGACCTCTTAGGTCATTCCAGCATTGTGTCTGGTAGCTTTTTCTCTACAGCTGCAGTAGCAGCATATCCTAGCGGACTGTTGTCCAAGGCTACATCCACACTACTATGTTTTCATTCAAAAACTGTATTTCAAAACAAAAGTGATATCTGTCCACACAAGTGCTTTAGCTCAATATATGAAATCATTTTTGTCAATATTAACATGCCTGAAAATGCATATCACGTCCAAACGCTTATACTGGGCATGCATGTGATGGTGTAGAGAGGAAGCAGATTTGTCTAACGATACTCTGTGGTTGAAAATCATGGATGTATAGGTATTCAGAAAGTACTTGGGAGGAAGAACGGCAATGGTGAAAAGTAAGACCTGAGATGTTTTTGCTTGGACCAATAATGAGTAGGAACTGTTACTGAAAATAACAAGAGTATGAGGCGGTAACAGTGGTAGAAAACAAAGATTAGGAATTGTTCTAAAGCAACTACGGCACCATATAAGAGCTGAACCGGCAACATTATCCATCGGTGGAGTAAGCAATGGCAAAGGGAAAGCAGGACCCACACAAGAAAAATGAAATCAAAAAAGATCAAAATAAGACAGCCCGACGTGGGTATCTGTGTCATCTTCTCCAAAAGTCTCTGTTTCTGCCCGTTCAGATGTACGCGATAGTCATTCTTAAGACTTATACAGCGAAATCAGTACCTGTGATTAGTAATAATGCCTATTTATGTTACGTCTGCTCTTTGTGTTGCTATGGTTGTTGTACACCATCGAAATAGAATGGTAGAACGGACATTCCCTTTCAAATCAACATAAAAGTATGGTCAGAGCAGATTTTATGACAAAATGCTCATGGAAACCCTACAGCTTAAAGATGTCACTCATAATTCCACATGGCATCGAATCACAAGGACGCGTCGAGGCAATGATACTACTACTAATGATACTGTGTCCAGATAGCGTTTTTATCTGGCAGGGCACTGGAGAGCACTTGTGGAAGAAAGTAAGGCTTTCCAAGCACTGCCAGTGGGTTTTGGAGTTGACTACACGTCTTACAAAAAACATAAAACCGTACGGTGATAGCACAACACTCACCAGTGACATCCAGTGTCCGATTGATCTGAAAAATGGGCTTTTCTGACTTTTTTGTTATAGTTTCCTGAACATGAGTGACAGTGACGATACCAGCACTTTTCTGAAAAGTTCTGAGATTTTCAACTCGAAACACTTGGCTGCATACGCTTTCTCTTCATTGGAAACAAAAAAAAGATGCTGGTCCTAAAAAAAAAGGCTATGTGTACAGCAGTGGCAGCTGCTGGTCTTTCAAGGGGGGGGAAGCTATTTTTTCCGGCCTACATCATAAATGCATTTGTTTATTTATATGTAAATTCTACCCTTTGTTCCTTTTCAAGAAAATGATCTGTGACCTGGTCGTACCAACTAGGCGTCTTTTTCAGGGACTTGACCGGTGTCTTCTCAATGGCCAGCAGAGCTAGGCTGCCAAAACGGCCTTGGCCCAGCTGGAGCTGCTGCGCTAGGCTACTGTGAAGTGAGACCGCCTGTGAGTGTGAGTGATCGTGACTGGGGTGAAGCTCCGCAGCTGCCGTTGCTCGGTGGGGAAAGAAACCTCAGAGTGAAAGAACACAGTCACCAAGCACAACGCTAGTCATTTTTAACAAAGACTAATGACAGGATTTCACACTGCTTTATGTGTTTGAAAGTCTAAATGCTTCTAAATTATGATTATGGCTCGCACAATTTCTCTCCTGCCAGTATCATTGGCAGATATAAAGCCCTGGAGGATTGTAAGTCCTAGTTGCTAGGTAAAAAAATTGAATTCATCAGACTTTTTTACTTCGACTCGGGTAGCTTTTAAACCTTAGTTCTAATTTACTGCTGTTGCTTTTATAGGTAAACCATATTTATCATGCCCCATACGTAAATGTTCATCTCTACTGAACCAGTATTGTCCAACCTTGGAGATTGGTACAAGATGGCTCAGGGTAAAGGGGTTATTACAGTTTCTGTTTCTATGCTCACACAAGTGGGGTTTGGCTGCTGTCAAACAGCTGTGACCTCAACTGAGAGAGCAGTGTGCATAGTCCTGCACATGTGTGTGTGTGTATGTGCAGGCAAACAGATGTGTTATGACTTGGATTCACGCCCGTTCAAATTCCAGCCTGGTGACGCCATGAAACAATTCTTCCTAGTACGTTATGATTAGCGATCAGTTGTTAAGAATTTTCCTCACCTCATCCAGTGGGGCAATAAAGGAAAGGGAGCTGACATTGTTATGCCTTAGGGAGTAGCTTTTGACTGGATGCTGTAGGTCACACACATGACACCCATGACAGCAGATTATCCAGCCAGGCTTGTGTACACCACCCCCAGGGGAAATGCATTTCTGATGGGAACAACATAGGCCTGTATAATGAAAGACATCATGTGCTCCTGCCTGACCACTTTATAGCCCATAGGTATAAAGAGTACTGTAGTGCTGCTAGTTCAACAGCACATGCTCCAAATCAGTCTGGTCTTGTGAAGAAAACACCAAAATAACTTTTTAAACTTGGCATTGCAAAACAGGGATGGATATTCTTAGTTATTCCCCCAGATGACACATACTCACCTGGTTGTATTAGTTTGAATTGCTGGTACACTGAACAATCTACAGATAAGACATTACAGTCACATTATTAGGAGCACTAATGCTTGAATACAAAAGGAATATATCTGTATGCTACTAGAAGCAAATTGTACTGACAAAATGCAATCAGATTTATGGGTTGTCCTAGTGACCTCAGGCATTAAGACACTGACTGAATTTGAGTCCCAATATGAAGCACATTCTCCGAGGCCTGACTTTGCTTCACTCTTTAGAAAGTAATCTTTTCACTTTTAGACCACAGCTCATTCAAACATAATGCTGCTTTTATGAAGCACCAGAAGTAGGCCAATGACTCATTTTGGGTTTTGACCTCTTTATTCAGAAATATGGCCATTGTGAATTATTGTATTGAGCTAAGAGAAGGCATAGAACAGCTCTAGCTTTAGGTGAAATGCCAGCTAGTAACATAGACATGATCAGTATCCAATGTGAAAAAATATCTCAACCCTTTTTTTGTTTTTTCTTTTATTAGGCTACTTACAGTTACAGTGATTCACCAGTGTGCTCTTAACCTTTTGTTTGCACTGCAGGAAATCATTGTGTATGAGTGTGCCGGCTTAACGTCTGAAATGTAAATTAGAGTTCGATAGCTGGTAATGTATTCCCATGGACAGTACAATATACTCCTAAAACATGATGTCCTATTTTACATGCTTTGTTTTACAAACTCCTGCTGCCTTAATCCACAGCAGGATCACTACACAGGTCTAAGCTGCTTAACAAAAGGAGATATTGTTTTGGATACAAACTGTTGTACCTCCATCATGTAGCTAATGATGTTGGGTCAAATATTTTTCAGTAACCCTTTCTGTGTTGAGGCTGGCATTTAGTTAAGAAATGGTGTGTTGATGGCTGAACGAAACCTTTAATTCAGAGCTGCTGTTGTGGATTTATTATTATTTAAGTTTAAGAATCACTGTAGTCGCATTAGAAGTGAGCACTCAAGATTTGGATCACCTGCTGTCTTCTTTAAATTGACGTACTTAGTGAATCCAGGTGAACTGTGTGATCTACTCCGTATTCACTTGAGTTACAAAGGGCAGTGGTAGATGTCTCCCTAATATGTGCATGTTTTTTTCTTTTACCTTTAGCTGTCTTGTGTCAGTCTGGCAGTGTGTGCTCAGCGAGAGAAACAGAAGGGAGATGAATGGATGCCTCTGTGACAGAAATAAGTGGTGCTTTTTATTAAAAGATGGATGGAGGGACAGATGAGTCCCAGGGATGGTAATAGAAAAGAATTAAATGTGTTTTCATAGGAGAGACAGCAGGGATAAAGCAGATGCTATATGAAAAAAAATGATGAAGGGAGGAGAGGGGCTAAGAGTCTTGGGGGAAAAAAAATCACCTCCTGCTAACGCAACAGAAAATAGCACAGCCTGGTTGCTAGATGACCTCACCTGGATACTTACCAGGCTTCATCCTGGACAGTGCATTTTTCCCCAGAGATTAATATAAGATAGATGGGAAATTTTAGCTAACTTTATTTATTAAGGATCTATAAAAGATTTACCTCCAAAATCCTGTTTTCAGTTTGGGCGAGTGTTTCTTCTTCCTGAAAATCCCAAGTCAGTGTTTTCAAAATCCTGCCTAGGTGTGTTTATTATGTGATCATTGTGTATGCGATTAAGTGAGTACACTTGAAATTTGCCACCTTTCTTAGCAGGGCGTCTGGAAGCCCTGGAGAAAAATGTCAGATTAAAAAACAAGGTTGAAGGCCTTATATGATCTAAAATTATGACTGGGCAATGTATCAATGTATTATCAGAGACCAGCTATTATCTCAATTTGGACATGTAACATTATGTTGCCCTTTTAAGATTTTAAAGTCTTCTTTCATGTAATGGTAGATGTATTTGGAGTAAATTCAGTTTCCATTTTTCTGGTGACACTAGACTTATTATTAGTTGTTTTCATTCTTTTTATTCTCAAGTAAAGTGAGTTTGACCTGTTGAAGCAAAAATTGTTACCCACAATGTGTTGTGTGTATGTGTGTGTTTGGTTGTTGTAAAGTCTGACACTTGGTGAAATTCTGCCTCTCTGACCTCTTTCTGTCTCCTCCTACTCATTGTTGTTCTCTCTTACTTTGTTTCTGTCACCCTGACTTCCTCTCTCTGTCCCTTCCTTTACCCCCTACTGCCTTTCTCTTTCTGTTTCCCCTCATCCTTTCTCTTGCTGAATTCCTGTTTTGTCATGTCCAATATAGTAATGATTAGGTTGTTGAGCATACAGTAACTCATGACTGTTGTAACATACATTGATACTGTGGAAAAGGCAGAGAGCGCCCTATAGTTTTCTTTATATGGCACATATCTGCAGGTTTTTTAAAGGTGGGAAAACCCGCTAAAAAATATACAGTGGACTCATCCCCATTGCCAGTAGACGAGTATGCCCTTCTTTCTGTTTTTTTCTTTGGTGTGTCATTTTCAAAGTCACGAATGCGCTGTCAAACAGAGTTAGTAAACACCAGCAGCCTGGAGACTCAGTGCAGACTAAATTTGGAATGATGGCGGAAGTAGGGGGGGTAGGTAATAGGGAAGGGGCCACACCCACTTTACACCCCTGGCCCGATTTTGGCGATAGCATCACAACTGTGAAACTTAAACAGGTTTGTAGTTGTGAATCAAAATAAACGCAGAGGTTGAAGATGGGTGTGATCTGACCAAGGTCGCTGGAAGTAGGGGGGTGGGAAGTAGGGAAGCGGCCATTTTCCCACCACTTCACACCCCTGGCCCAATTTGGCGTGGGGCCGGTGTGATCCCATCACATCAGGGTCTCTAGTTTCTGTTCAGTTTTGCTTTGTGACATTTTCCTTTCATTTGTGTGTGAAAGATTTACATCAGACTAAGCCCCTGCTATAGTGAAATTAGTGCAATAAACAGAGCTGAGATGTCCATATTCATTATCCTTGTGCGTGTGTTCATGGTTGTATGAGCGATTAAAGGGGAGAGGGAGCGCATGCGTTCACAAATGCCCCTGAGTGTGTACATGTGTATGTCTGTATAGGTGTGTGTGTGTGTGTGTGTGTGTGTGTGTGTGTGTGTGTGTGTGTGTGTGTGTGTGATGTGGCTGTTCTCAGTGCATGTTGTGCAACAGGTGACCTGATTAGCAGGCTGCAGTGTGTGTGTCCAGTGTGCTTTAGCCTGCGGGCAAATCTAATGCAGCCTAGCATTCCTACACAGACCTGCCAGACTGGCTGACTGACGGCACTAAGTGGAAAAGCCCTCAGACGGCTCATGCTACTCATTCTGGCTTTCTGACTGTTTTTAATACAGTACCTGTCTGTCTCTCTGACTTGTCTTGTCTTTCTTTATCGCTGACTTAACTGTATGCCTGTTAACCGAACTTGCTTTGTGTGTGTGTGTGTGTGTGTGTGTGTGTGTTTTTCCTCAGACTGCTGATCACCCTCTCTATTTGTCTTTATGTTTTTGCATCAATCACTCCTTTAAAAAGCCAGTCTGCTGGTTTGTCTGCCTTCCTGCCTGCTGCCATCCTCCTTTGCATTTAAGTATTTGCAGCCATATCTCTATACTTCTCTATGTACCTGTTTCTCCACCTCCATGTTTCTATATTATATTGTAATTTTCTACCTCAATATCTTCCTTTCAGCATTTGTGTCACATTCTTTGTATCCCTTTCTGTGTCTGTCTCCGAAATGGAGAGCATGTTTGAAAACAAACAGTATTGTGCAGCTAAAATATCGGAGATCAAGCAAAACAACTTGAAACAGTGCGGCATAGCAGTTTAAGAAATGTATTTGTTAATTGTTAGGCCACAGTTCAAGTCACAAAGAAACACTTCAAATCATATACAAATGAGGTATTGAAAGTCTGTGTCATCCTTTATCTAATTTCTATGTTAGGCGGCGTGTCTCTGCATCCACTTGGACATTTTTGTGGTTTACAGAAGGACATAAACAGAGCAGTATATTTGTTTTTCTGTCATTAGGATCCTATTAGAAGGTCATAGTGGAAAGCTGTTTTTTCAACAAGAGCAGAGTGAAACAAAACCAGAAGAAAGGCAAAACAATGAGAAGAAGGTGAAATAGATAAAAAGTAAAAAATATACCCTTCATGAAAAAGGAGAAAAGACAGATGAGGCAGTGGCACAGCAGGCTGTGGTACAATCTGGCTTGCTTGCATTCACTGATAGTTTGATCTTTGGTTCTTCCTCATTCTTTGCCCTCAAGCTATCTTTAGTGGCACTGTAGAAAAATGAGGAAATGGAGGGGGTTGGCAGGCCTTTAGCCAGTGACTGTATATCCTCCTGTGCTACTTCTGTTTGGAGTTCACACGCCCCCTTGCTCCAACACATTGTCTCTCTACAGTAGATCACAATGTTGTTTGACCACTGCCTCAAAACAGTTATGAACATGAGACAAAAAGATGTATCTAAATGTGTTAAGCTGCTGCCTGCTCAGAATCAACTAGATTAGTTACATGTTCTTTCTCCCTTTCCTTTTATTGATTCCTTTTTATGATGGTTCAAACACATCTAACACTGCACTGCAATTATTAACATACATTATGACTTTACAAGCCATTTCAGATTTACCTCTCACCTCAGACTGCAGTGCTATTTGGAAACGGCATGAACAGAACACAGGGTAGATGTGAGGAATCTGCAAATTATTTGAGGATAACCCTGTAGTGTAAAGAAAATGTGCTTCCAATATGACATTCAGATCTGTAACTTTGAATTTTATGTGTTTTAAACAAGAGGCAGCAAAGGGTTTTTCATCAAAGCCTTGGAAAAGTTGGGAATGTTTTTAAGAGAAACACTCAACGGCCGTGGATCCAAACTGACCCCTGTTTCTCTCTGTACAGACAGAAGGAAAGGGGGGAGTAAAAAACACAGAGGGACCTATCTGGGTGAGGGACGAGGGGAAATAGGAGGCTGCATGAAGGGTCTCGGTGTAAGATTTTAGAGAGAGGATTTGAAGAGTAATTTGAATTCCAGTCTTTTACAAACTGAATATCAGTGTACCGTTACAAAGTTGAACTTAGTATAAATTCAGATACCAAATAGGCTTTTTGCAATAAAACATATATTTGTATTCTGTTGTCAATTTGATTACTGCATGAAGAGAAATACTTATAGGAGATAACAGTTGCATATGCAAATTCTGTAATGATATCTACCTTAAAACTAACCTTGAGTTGAAGTATGCCCATGTATTGACGTTTCTCTCGGGAGAGAAGTGGGAGTACAGATGAGAAGAAGAAGGGCATGGGATAGGAAAAAAGTTCGGGAGGGAGATGTAGAGAGAACAAACTGCAAGAAACATGACACAGAACAGGAGGAGGGGGATGAGCTGGGCTGGGAGTGGTCAAATTACAGGATGAGGATGTGGGAATCCGTTCTCCAGTGATCAATGTTGTGTGACTGGCTCCACATTGGGCTCAGAGGGTTATGACTGGGATTTGGGTGAAAATGTTTAGGACCCTCTGTCCTTCCTGAGACACAAACGGATGCTTTTTCCTTTACACTAACCTGTTGACAAATGGTGTGTATTCTTTCGTTGGTCTACATGAATGTCAGAAAATGGTGAAAAATGTCCATCCCGGGTTCTCAGAGTCCAAGGTGATTTCTTTAAATGTCTTGTTTTGTCAGTCCAAAACCCAAAGATATTCAGTTTAATAAGACATAACACAGAGAAAAGCAGGAAATATCCATATGAGTGGCTTAAAATAGCATTTTCTTGCCCTTCAAAAATGACTGAAAAAGATTCATCGATTATCAAAATGCTGGCGATCATTTTTCTGTCAGTCAATGACAAATTTAGTCAACTAATTGTTAAAGCTCTAATAACTTTAGCCCAAGTAAGAAAATATTCAATTATTGTCTTAACTATGATTCTGTGTAGGAGGTTTCACAGCATTTTGTCAGACATCCGACAATGTAACATGTTTTACAATGCATGCCAAAGCACCATTATCACTCTATATATCTTCCATTGTTTTGTCATTTATGTGCAATCTTTGCCTCTATTTAATTTTCTACAAACATGCTTTCTGTAGAGCCCTTTTCCAAGCACTGTGTCTTTTCTCGAGAAAACCATCTTTGAGTGCCATCTCCCAGTTGAATCTTACATGTATATTTTTTTTAAAACATTTTAAATGAGCAGTGTTTTTGCATAATTTGCATGAAGGGTAAGCCATATTAAAAACAATGATGGCAACTGAGATATTGTAATGTGATGCAATGTGGATATGGTGGCCAAATTTATCAAGCTATCTTCTTGATTCTATCAGACAACCATACAGAATAAGGTCAATAGTTGGAGGCAATGTAAATATAGTCAATGATTGGGTTCAAACATTAATCCGCCCTTTATCAGGCCACAAGATCTTTTCAAATTAAACAATGTTGATTACGCAACATAGTAGCGAGTGTAGATAAACTTACCACCTACAATTCTTGTTTGTCAGCGTTTCCCAACCTAGCATTGTGAGATAAGATTGAATTGACTGAGGTTTGGGCCTAGTTGGTTGCTTAGCATTTATTTTTTTATCATTCTCTATCCTACACTTGCACAAGAAAAGCTTGGGTCACAGTAACACGCTCAAATTGTCCTCCATTGTGGGGTTTTATGCATAGATCTTAACCATGGTCAGAATGAGAGAACAACAAAACATGTCGTACTTTTGTTCCTGTATTTTTCTCTGTTCTCCAAAGTATTGATGAGCACATCTTTGGTTTTCACCTATCTGTCTGGCAGTCTGCCGTTATATATCAGCCATCACTCTCGTCCTCTTTCCTCTGTCCTTCTCTCTACCCCCCGTCTCCCTTTCTCTGCATGTGTTTGACTCAATGTACAGGTCCAATCTCATTAGACAAGATGGCTTAGAGAGCAAAGGGGTTATAAGGGCGGTTTAGTGGAACCGTCTTTGGCACGGTATGAAAGGGAGAATTAACAAGGGGGAGAAGTGAGGAGAAAGATGTCAAACATGAATGAGAAGGGATTGAATGAGAGAAAAACTAGTTTGTTAGAGCCAACATTAAATACCAGCCAAATGCAGTTCATTTTTGACTCGACCACCTTGGCACACATGATATAAATATTGTTCAGAGGTATTCCAAAAATGATCTTTGTCTTGTAAACTGTGAAGTTGTTGTTGATCTTTGGAAAACTTTTTAACCGGCCTTGAAACCCTTGTGTTTATTTCAAAGACTCAAAGAAGGACATTCAGACTGGCAGGTGAGAGACAGGCCTCAGGTGGAACCAGTCACCCCAGCCTCCTGGGGTTATCCATGTCCCTCAAGTGTCATCAAAGCAAAACATGACCTTGCATTGGATTTCTGTGTGATGAGAAATATGACTGATCAATTCCCATTTAGCACTTTAGTTTAGAACTTTCTAGAAACCATACTAAATCACAGCTTTTCAGAGTATGGGTCAGAATAGAGGGATGGATTGCATGGAGGGGACAATGACCTTGTTCTGGTGTTGCATGTGACAATACACTTTTAATTAAGTTAAATTAAGTTAATAATCTTTCAAAAATGTTTGATTGGCATTAGCAGCAAGCTAACATTACCTGACATTAGCACCATACACATTTAATACATGAAAATGTTACACACAGGACCTTTAACACAGTCACAGGTGAATACCAAAGAGTTTCCCAGCCTCCAGCTACAAGTCTTAGAAAAGGGATGATGGTTGTTTTTTTTTGCCAAATTGGCTGTTAGAGCAGACGGCTGAACAGACAAAGACCAGCATGTCGTCGGTGGTTTTATCACACCCTGCCTCAGACATCATTCTGACTCATCAACTGAACAAATTGAAATTCTAACTTCCCTCCGCCCATCAATTGGTCAACGCGTGAAAAAAAATCTGCATTTTTATCTCTAGATTAACTATAAAGGCCAAAGTGCGCTGAGAGCCCTCTACCTCATAGTGACATGGGTCCACCAAAGTGTTGTGTGTGTAGATCAGGCCTATTCAATTAATTTGGAATTGTGGCTGGTTGACGAAAATGATCCAAAATGAGGGGCCGGAAAAATATGAGCATCATATCAATGGATATTGTAAAACAATGCAGAGACATAGGAGTACATACGGTATATCGTCTTTATTTTATCAATGTAAATAGTAATTGTCCTTTACTTGAGTATTTTATTTACATGCTACTTTATACTTCTACTCCACAACAAATCAGTGGAAATATTCTACTTTTTACTCCACTACATTTACCTGATTACTTCAGTTACTATTTACTTTACCAGGCTTACACGTACATGTGAAACATTACTTTATTCATCAAAAACTGGACTGACAAAAATTAACGTAACATAAATGCAGAGTAGAATGATTTTTCTGAAAATGCCGTATCAACTTATACTCTACACACCAATATGGCTGCAACTTCTCTGTGACAACGTTTCTTTTTTTCAGAGTAGAAAGAGACAAACCATGGATTTAACCAGACTAAAACGATTGAGAATAACAACAGAGCAGAGCTTTTCAAGCTGTTGCTAAAAGGATTCAGAAAATCACGAAGAAGAGCGTAACAGGAGCGTGTGTAGAGTTGTGGCCACGCGTCTACAGCGAGCGTGTGGAGCAAGTCTCCCAGCCGATTGAATAGCCCTGGTGTAGATGCTGTGCTTGCTGGTCAATGACAGCAATTTGGCTTTGTTTTATTGGCGAATTATTTAATCCCCATTTAATTATCGTAATAATACATAAGCATATACATTTCCCATAATAGGACGCTAATATATCCGTACCTACATATCGTGCATCCATAAAAAATTGTATTATTCTCCAATAACAGTTACTTATGGATACCAGAATCCACTAGCTGCTTATACCATCTACCAGGCTGTGAGGAGTCAAAATAACATACCTTTAAATTAAACAAAACATTTATTTACATTTTATTAATACTGCTTAGATTGTGGGTTTAACATCAACATTGTCCTTAACTGGCATAGTCATGGTCACCATAGGAACCACAGGCCTTGAAACCACTCTAAGCCATTCGCTGCTGGAAGTGACAGTGATAGGCAGTGGCCTTGCTCAATCATGATTCAGATAAAGAAAGTCGGTGGGTCACTAGTAGTTCACAGGCCTCCGCTCTTTGACAAGTATCTTTATCAGTATATTTGCATAGCCTTCATATGACAGGCTTTCATATGGCTGTCTTTGTATTGCATTACTGATAATGTGTGTTTGTGTAACCCTCTTATTATTTGTCTTCTTAAAGGGCAGCAGCTCTGTTTACTGTATGTCAGTGAGGAATAAAGTAATTGGGAAAGAGAGCGCAAGATGAAAACAGGAAGAGAAAACATGTTTTTACTTTTTGTCCACGCTGTTTAGATTGTATATTTATACTTTTTTATTGTATAAACCACCTTTACTAGCCTGTGTTACTGGACATACACACAGTCTGACCTGTTTACCAGACTCCCATACCTGCTCAAATGTTATTGTTTTGTCTCTTTATGGCTGCAGTAATAGTCAGATTTTAAAGTAAACATACAAGTGTACATTCTTAGTTTCCATGACACAGAAAACAGTATCCACAAGCTCCAAGTGAAAAGGTATTGCATTTAATGACCTTACTCTAAACATAGGCATGAGAATGTGGAGGTTTAGAGTTCTTTGTGAGTGTAAATGGTCACGTAATGGGAGACCAGATTGGCCTTGTTTACGTTACACCCCAGTGGTTTGATGATAGCATGTTGCACTCTCATACCCGCAGGCTGGCCGCTAATGTTATTCTGCAGTTTGATGGTTTACCACCACACAGGACTTCTGGAGGCCAGATATTGTTCTCTTATTGTGTATTAATGTCATTCAGTTTATAGCCTGTGCATTTGTTTCACAATAGATTTTGGCAAAGTTTAGACCATGTGTTGGGGCCTGAGTCATTGTAATTATGTATTTCGGGATAATACCGGCCCATGTACTGTATCTCTCAAACTGTGTCAGGACCCCAAAATAATTAAAAGCCCATCTCTTGTGGCATCTCCTTATGGCAAAAGAGGCAATATGTTTTAATGAAACAAGCTTCTGGGGTTGGAGAAAAATGATTTGTTGTGTCTGAGACTGTAAATGTCTACGATCATTAACTTGGTTGCAGATAAGGTCAGAAAAAAAAGATTCCTTTCACCCACATTCTGCAACTTCACATTCTACAGGTAACGGGCAACACCAGGTTCTGCAGGTTTATAATCATACAGGCGGTCACCGATAACATGCTAGAAACGCCAACAAGGGTGCATGCTACACATTCTTGACTCATGTATCAATGCTTTAAAAGATTTAAGGTATTTTCAGTTCATAGTTTCACCTTTAGAATGTAGGTTTAATTGTATGTATTCTCCAGCAGTGGTGCACATTACACTGTGCACCATTGCTGAAGAATACTTACAATAAAATTTGATGTGAGCACAAAGCGATAAGTCTTCAAATACTCTTCTGAACAGACAGTGAGATATACAGTCGTTAATGAGCTGTGATCTTACTTTGTTGGCTCTTAGAGCAGCATGTAGGAAAGTGGACCAGACAGGTCAGGAATTAACGGGTTAAGTTAAGTAAATTAAGTTGACATTGAAAGCTTCGTCTTGCTTCCGTGCAGCATAGCTTCGTTCTATGTCCTTTCTTATTTGTTTTATTATTTTTGTCCAGTAACTGAAAACATCACCCTTGTGATACTTATACAAAAGTCACTTCTGCTTCTTTCATTGCAACTACTGATGGCCTGTGTAACTTCAAGCATAGCATTATATTAACCCTATCAGGGTCATGGGGGGATTTCCACAGAGTCTAAATAAGCACTTTGTCATGAGGCTTTAGGATACTTTGAAAAAGCCTCTGCTACATGACATATGCATGTTTGTACTGCTGCTACCAAAGCTTAAATTGGTAGCTGCTGCACTGCTATAGTGTGGGCCGTTAAACCTGTGGAATTTCTGATTGAATAATGCGATAGCTCAAATTTCTCTTCAGGCATTGATCAGGTCAAATTAACTGAGAAACACCCGTAAACACCTTTATCAGATTGTTATTCGCAAAGGGTATAATTGAAGCATAATGTTTTTAGTGAAGCTGAGTTACTTATCTGTCATTTGAGTTACTCATGGTATGTATACTGCAAAGTAATTTTTTTTTGTGTGTGCGTGTTTTTATTATCCTCTTGGGCCACACAGTTCACCACATCGTAAGCGTTGTTAAGAAAGTTATGGCAGTATGGTCGCAGGCAAACATAAGTAGCAAGGCTTTGTTGAGGTGTTCTGTAAATTCATCAGTTGATTTTAAACACCAGGAAAAATAATTAATATTAATTGTGGGCTATACATTTGATCCGGTGAGTTTTGGTGTCACTTTGTAATGATTGCATTTATAATGTATACCAATTGGGCTGATCAAACCATAGTGGCGCTGAGCTCTGAAGCCGGCTCATGATCTATTTGGTGGCCTTTGTTCTGAGTCGCAAAATTATGTAAATATACTGCATATATGATTAAGTTATCTGATTTTGCACTTTTGCTTTTCACTAATACAATCCAAATCATTGTATTGTTGGTCTAACTTGGTCACGTAATGAGTGAAATCTGACTCCTGCTACGCTGTTGGTGGTGGTGGGGGTATAACCGTTGGATGTCTAAACATCGTGTAACCCCATTGACACCAACCACAGCACCTATCTTATAGAAGCAGCCCTGCTCTTATAATATGAGGAAAGCCTGCCAGAACTTCCTGTAATTGGACCAAGAGTCTGAACCATCCAAAAATTGCTTTCACACCAGAAACAAACTGGACCATGGCTCAATTTCATCCAGAACCAAGACCACCTCTGTTTGGTCCAAACTGTGATCTTGGGGAGGTTTCACACCTGTATTATGGTTTGGATCAAACTGAAATGTCCAACATTCCAGACCAAACGAGGCAGGTGTAAAACGAGCAAGTGACATTTTTAACATAAATACAAAAATACTTTGTTATGCACTGCAGATTCCACTGAGAACACCTCAGCTAACATCTTGAAGCTGCTTTCAGTCAAATTCCACTCAACAAACCCAAACAAAACTGCCTTATTGAATACCGTAGGCAGTCATGTCCAACACAGGAACTCACACACGCTATTCAAAGCCAAACATTACGCCAAAAAAGACTTGGGTACCTAAAGACTGGGATGTCCATGTTGTTTTGTGTAACTAGATAACCAGAGCAAATGAATATGTTTGCAAGTTCATTTTTGAGTGTTTCTTGTATTTCCAATATGTGGTAATTGACTATTGAACATGCTATTGGCTGATGTTGATGTCAGTCTTTGCTTGTGACGTGTTGATCATAGACTCTGATATATATGAAAGGGTATCAGGCCAAGTCAGGCTTAAGGGGTTATGTGGCATCTGTGAACCTGGTGATGCAGTGAAAGGGTTAACTCCAATGCAGCTATAAGCAGGACAGGGATACTTCCTTTTAAGGGCTTAAGTCTTCTGGAGAGTGCAATAGAAGGGGAGAGGGAGAGGAAAGAGAGGGTGAGTTACTGGGAGGGGGGGAAAGAGTCAGATATGGGGCGGGGGGTTGAGGGTGGGAAAAGAAGAGTTAGATAACGGGAAAGGTAAAGAGTGAGAAGGTTGTTGCATGGTGGGAACCAGGGACACATGCAGTGCAGATTGTGAGAATAATGGGAGCCCGACAACATGGGGAGAGAACGGTATAGGCTGTGAGTTGACGAGAGTAACTGCTTTCTTGGCAATGAGGAAGACAAAGAATGAGATGGGATCAACCAGAGAACAGAAAGATGCGCAATGGTTACAGTAAACAAGAACGCAGACATAAGAATAAGAGGAAAGGGACAAATGAAGAAGGAAAAGAAAGGGAGCAACACTAAGAGAAGGAGTAAGAATAAAATGTGTTCTTGTGTAGGAGTTTTTGCGTGACTTGACGGGTAAAGGCAGCATGGCAGCATGATGGAAAAGCCAGAACAGACAGGGTGAATAAATTCACAAAAATGTTCATTTAGATGGACAATCTGTTGTGTAATCTAGTGGACCTCAGCTGCACATATTTCCCCAAGTGTGTGTCCCCGCATGAGGGCTCTCATCAAATACTCTAAATTCAAATATTAGTTTGAATTGTGAAAAACATAAAAACAGGCATTTGCATGAATTTATAATTAATATTCGATAAGCAGCATTACCGCAGCTGTCTGCCTCGCACATTCTCAGGTGGGCATGAGCTGCTGCTTCCTTATTGACTCTAAAAGTTCCACTCCCTGGTACAAAGTCTGTGTAATGTCGAAATGAGCCCAGCTGACCATCCAGAAGAACAAACATCCGTAGGTGAAGAAGAAGGGTAATTGACAAAAAGGCAGCAAAAAAATGTCTAACCCGAGAAACGACAAGATTTGGGAACCGTCAGTAAGGGCCAATGCCGAAATCGTCAGGCGTGTTTATGACCCAAATTATCAACTGGTTATGTGACTGCGATGTTATCATCGCAACATATCCTCCTCCTTCATGCTCTAGATACAGAGTGAGAGTGAGAGAGTGACGTCTGCTGTCTTTACATGACATTTTACAGTATAGGACAGTCATTTGTTTATTGGATTGCCCTCTTATGTGCGTGAAAATCTAAATTTATAATTCGAAACTATGTTTTTGATTAAAGAATTTCAGAAGCGATATTTCAACATCATTTTTGGACAATTTTGGCAGCCCTAATGTGTGTATATTTTTCATTTGGGTATATATGAAATGTAGATATCCCCAGTGTTGGCGATATCTTCTAACCTCATATCTGTTAGTTTACAACTTCTGCGTAATAAATTCAACAATCAAACAAGTTCTCACAACCATAAATTACAGAGCTGAGAAACTGCAGATTGGTACAGGGAGCTTGCTACTTTAACGTGCATGTCTGTTTTCCTCATGTTTATGCTCCATATATCACTCTTGGCTTCTGTTTACAGATTCAGCCACATGCGAGTCACAGTGACAGAGTTAGAGATCTCCACTCATATTAATTTATAGTGATAGTACAAGAGGTAGTGTGAGCCGGTATAATCTAATAACATTATATGTTCTGCTACTTGACAAGTTCGTCCTGTTAGCTGTCCATAAAACAGAATTTGGTGTCACTATGGGAGACATACAACACTTAAATGTCAAAGGGGTAAAAGCAGTTTCTCCGGGACACAAGTTTGTAACTCTGAATATCTGCACTTGTCTTTGCTGATCACAGTGCCTGATCATATCTAGGTACAGCATGTCTTTGTCTCAAGGTCATGTTAAAACTTAATTCATTCGCCAAAATTTGATCCACAGTATTCCATCACTATTTTTACCTTGTCAGTAGTACACCTGTTATTGCTCCCTGTGTTTCACAGGGATTCTTCCTCATTTTTGCTTCTGTGCTCCTAAAATGTGGATACTGTAACTCTCTCAAATGTCAGAGAGGCCCTGATTACAATTTGAGTCTTCTTCTTATGCAGTCCTCAAGTTACGACAACAAATGAAGGTTTTATGCCTTAGCCTACTGTATTTTGAAAATATGTTTTTGTTAAAGTGGGCTGTGACCACAAAGCTGATTACTTTACAAAATTTGATATCAAGTTGTCAAACAACTACTCGGTATAATGACAATCCTTTAAAGGAGCTCCACTGAACTTAGTGCCATGCTCTAAGTCATCTCAAAGGTACTTGCCATAAATGTCTGTTGGTCCCTGCTTGTTTTTAGATTTTAAACTGGTTTAAATAATGTCAGAATCTCTTTTTAACCTCTATTCCACTGCCACACACTTTACCATGTAGTGTTTCACAATGTGGTCCAATGATATGTCATCTATTTTCCCAGCTGACTCTCATATGAGACAAACAGCCCCTGGCATGAAACTGCCAGTACTGATGACACACATTGACTCCCTTTGATTATAATAAAGGTAGTCTTGCATTGCCAGACCTATTTCTACAGTGCTGTGTCAGCTTTGTGGAGTATGGTCTGGCTGCATGAGTTATCATTCTGGGATAGAGGTAAAAAAAACAAACCTCTCTGGGTTGTTTGTTTTTCTTTAAACCAATAACAATTGTCTTGGGCGGGGGTGGCAAGGCTGTCCCCCTATGCTTGTCGGGAGATGCAGCTGTATCAGCAAAAGAGCTTCTAGCATCCTTGCCACCGACGCCAGATTTGGTTTGGGTGTGTTTTAAAAAAACAAAAAAACACAGATTTTTTAAAAACTATTATTTATTTAGGAGGTTTGGGGTCCAGCTCTGGTTATAGATAGATACATTACTTTTGATAGAAAGATGTTATTGCACTTACAGTAACGCAATAAGTTGTATTAATTCAACTCTCCAACGATACTGAAATGAAATGCATGCACATAAGGCAGTGATAGGGGAAACCCTAGTGTTGCTGAAGATACAGTTTTAATATCCAGTATTTGGAGTGTGTGCTCAGTCCATTTGGTAAGGGCCCAATTTGCTGAAGGCAATAATTGACATGTTGTTTGACACTAATAATTTGACTCTGAATATGACGCACATCAGTCAGCAGACATGATATTTTACGTCAGCAGACCCAATACCTGTTATTTCATACTGCCTGCTCCAGAACTGATCTGTCAACAATGGGATCGTTTTGCATATAGGACAAAAAACTGAATGATACCAGCAATAATTTCACCAGGGACATTGAATCTGATTAAAAAATCAGAAAAATACGAGCCACATAACAACACAAACTCTACAAGCAACTTTTTGTGGTGCACTTTAGATGGTTTCTGCTACATTCATGCATTTGTGGTGGGCTGCCACACCTATATTTAATTTCCAAAAGATGTATTTAATTCAGTATGATATGTCACTCTCAGTTTAATGATGAAATAAAAATAATATGGTAATTTTGGCTAGATTGCCCAAATTCAATTACAGAAATACATGTAAATTTAGTTTTGGGATGGACATTCTCCTATAAAGAAAGCAGTAATGGATTGTGTTGGTATTTTGTGTGTTTATGAATCAGGCTTTGTGTGTATGTGTATGCCTCTTTTGCTGTGTGTGCATGAGCTTTTTATTCGCGTCTCTTTACATTTACTGCAAGTTTGCGGCTTGCATGTGTAATTGTGTGAGGACTTTATGTGATTAGATTTCCACATTAGCGTGGTATTGTAGTGAAAGCTTTAGAGCCTGGACTTAATGCTGCTTAGGTCAGCACTTCAGCACGCATTGACATATAGAGCCAGGCAACTTATATCCCCCCTGGGGAGGACATGCAGGGGTAGGATTTATGTTTGTTCCTCTGCATGGGTCTTGGGAGAGATGAAACGGGGCACAAGGACAAAATGAGGAGACCGGCTTGAAAAGATGAAAGATATATTGATAACAGATCATGGTGATGAACAGGGGGTTCCAAGTTGGCAGTAGGTAAGGTATTGATCATATCAGTCAGGTGCAGTTTATTATAGTAGAGGAAACATTGGCACAGAATCCTCTCCTCCTGTATGAACAAGTTGCACGACTACATTTTGAAGGTATGATTCTGGAGGGATTTATGTATTAGACTGGAGGTGATGTGCTTTATTTAGTCCGCTATCAAACTCTGTCTAAGGTTGGTGTACTGTATGCATTTGGCTCTGCTTGCCTAACTGTGTGCCCAATTGCATGATTAAGCCGTTTTGAACGTATGCAAGTAGAGGCTGACAGTTATGTCTGAGGATGCTAGCTCTGGAGGAGAGGCAACACGTGAGGGGAAGCTCCCTGCTCTACATCTGACCCTGCTGTTATCAATCAAGCCTTTAGAGGAAAAGAGATGTAGCGACAGAGTGGGAGGATAGAGGAGGAGGAACAGATGGTGGGGGCTGTTGTCGAGGAAGAGAGACGTCTGGGAAAATGGGGAGATATTGTAGAATAAATGGAGGAAGGGATAGTGATAAGTATGATTTGTCTTACTGTAACTTGAATAATCAGTTAGTCTTCAAAATGTTTCAAATGACATGACAAAAAAAGAACAAAAAATGCCTGTAGACGTGTGCTTCATCTCACCAGCAGCCAAAAAACTAACTTAAACTATTCATTTTAATAATATCAAATGGAGATAAACCAGCAACATTTTTAGATAAATGACTGCAATGGTAAAAAAGTCCTGCTATGCAGACAAACTGGAAAAAAGACTATTTTCATAGGTATACAATAACATTTTTGCACATTGCTCTGAATATCATGCGAAAACCTTTTGCATTTCTTAATAAATAAAATTTGCCACCCTGCCCTGGACTGTGGGAATGATGAAAGAACAATAAATGAGAACTTCTCTGCTGTCCTGTAACGCTCAAAATTGACACAAATTGGCCATTTAGTCAGCTTTCAGTCAGCTGCTGAAGCTTGTGTTGACGATATTGCCGTCCAAAATGAATTTTTCTCACAAGTGCGTGTGTGCGTGTGTGCGTGTGTGCGTGCGTGTGCATGTGCGTGTGTGTGTGTGTGTGTGTGGAAATTCAAGAATTGAGAATGGGAAAGCTTAATCTTCTGCATTTAGTGCAGCACATTAATAGTCAGTCTGGCAGCATTCGTAGTCTACTCTACATGACAATTTTCAGCAATGGGCTGAAAAATCTCCAACAGCACACCATCCCCAAATATGATCCAACCCCCGTCACTATTTTATTCTGCCAAATTCATTCTGTCCAATAGATTAAAGGCTCCAAGTGGTGGTTGACTCTCTGCCAAAGTGAGAAATGGAATGGACAGACTTGTCCTTTTTAAAAGCCAAATATCTTCCTGTGTTTTACTGTTTCTATTCCAGGAAGCACAGTGGTAAGAGGGAAGCCAGGAGGTGTGAGTAGCAACAGGTGGGCGGACAAATAACAGACCTGTCCAAACTTAATTTATGTCGCCCATTTGCCTTTAACTCACCCACTTGAAAGGCAGCCGTTGCTTCCGCAGTTTAGGTTAGGGTTGATTAAATCCTTACTAAATGTGTCGCTGGATCTGTCTTCTGTCATGTGCTTTGAGTCGTCTGTTTCCCTCAGTTTCATCCATCTGAACAGTCAAACCACTCTGTAGTCAAAGCAAAAGGAGCAAAATGTGAAATATTGAAATTTGAAGTGTATGAGGCAGAGTGGCGACATTCATGCTTTGGTCTCCCTTCCAGCTAACTGGCTCATGTATTGACAGGCCGAGCAGACAAACACTTACACACAGAGAATGGCTATAAGTGAAATCAATGGAAAACACCAGGCAGGGACTGATGAATTGCTCCCTTTTTTTCCTATTCACTAGGGGGTCTATATCTTTCTCTCTTTCTTTCTTTCTTCTCTCTCTCTCTCTCTCTCTCTCTCTCTCTCTCTCTCTCTCTCTCTCTCTCTCTCTCTCTCTCTCTCTCTCTCTCTCTCTCTCTCTCTCTCTCTCTCTCTCTCTCTCTCTCTCTCTATCTCTCTCTCGCTCACTGCCTCAACAAGTTTCTCTCTCTCTTCGTTTGTGTTTATCTACATATTTTTCGGAATCACCAGTTATCACATGTTATTTTCCCATCCTAACAGATCTCGCTAGTTTTCTTTGTCTGTCTTTTTTTTTTTTTTACCTTTCTCATTTCTTTTCCCATATGAACAGGCATATACAGGAGCTTACTACACTCATATTGGCATTTGCTATCATGTTTTTTTTCCTCCTTTCTTTCTCTCACAGTTTCTATCTTGTCTTTTTTCCCACATCACAATAGATCTGACTGTGTCACCCCTTCGGGTCTGTCTCCCTCTGTCGTCCCCTCCTCTTTTTTCTTTCCACCTCTATCTCTCTTCTCTCCATCTGTTAATGCTGTTATGGCTATGTGTGGGAGTATAGATAGAAAGAGAACGTGAGGGGGGATGATCTGTTACAAGCTGGGTAGAGGAGAAGGGGCTGGATGGCGGCCGAGAAGGGAGGGTGAAGGGGTATCGTTGTTATGGCGATGAAATCTTCTTTGTGTTAGGTTGCCAAGGCAACTTCAGGCGTACACTTGATACAGCCACCATCACCACCACCCCCCAGCCACATGACTGTAGGGAGAGCACTTCACACATTGCACACTCAGACTTCGGCACCCACACATCTAAACACACAAAACCATGTGTCCACACATTTTTATTATGTCCACCTGCTCTTGACGGACAAAACTGCATTTTATGTGACTGATGGAGACAATGCATGATTCATTATCCAATCAGCCAAAACACTGGGACTCAACACGTGCTGATCAAGGTAGTTTATTTCTGCTTTTGGTTTAAAATGCCCCCCAAAAAACAACTTGCACAAGGAAAACATCTCCCTAGTGTTTAGCCTATTTTCTTGACTTTTATTTATTTCCACACAAACATGAGGCTCATGTGTTCAGGCGATTCACTAGTTGTTTGATATGTGCTTAGGTAGAGTTTCAGAGCTACAACCCCAAAGTAACCTGAACCATAAGTCTAAATAGGGAAAAATTTGGAACCAAAGCAAGACTTGCCCCGCCGCAACCACTGTATACTTCAACTGTTATGACGGTAAATAACAATATAAAGAGTAGAGGAAAAGAAGAGCAAAACATGACTAGAGAAAAGTACAACAAACAGTAAGATTGTTAGTTTAACACCTTTACATACACACACATAAATCGCTTCTCTTTGCTTTGTTTGGGTCCATGTGCTATTTGATTTTCAATTCTGTGTGTATTCGTTTTGTTGGTCTTTGTGCCTCTTTGCTGCGGTACCTGCAGTGATCTGACCCTGTTCATGAGTCTCACTGGGATCATAACAAATCATTTTAAGCAGTTTGGAATGTGTCCTCCTGGTAGGTGGTTATGTTGCGGACAATAGAGTTTTGGGAGGGGAGAGGGATTGTGTTGAGGGAAACAACAAAGTGGAATCAGGAGAGGGTAAAAATAAGGTAGCTGAAATGATCATTCACGGAAACGCCTGTGGAAATGCTGAGAAAGAACCTCTTGAAACACATTACACAGTAGGCTTCATGCTGGAAGCGATATAAAAACAAATGTCCTATTCATTTTCTTCATATGCACAATTTGTTATGTTTTAGTATCCATTGATTTTAGGGCTTACCCAATTGTTTTCTCTCTTAGTGAAGAGAAAAGTTAGAAAAAAAAACCCTCCTGTTTTCAGTCCACAAATTGTTTGTCTAACGCAAGGAAACATACGTTTAACATTTGAAGAACATACAGGAATCATGAATGTTATATAATCAAAATTAGATTGTATTCTATATTATTATATGTACATATGGTATTGTTATATACAGTCAATATGTCTGAAGTTCGTTTTCTGGTAGCAACTCCCATGTGCCAGAGTATTTGCACACAGCTCAACACCTGCCTTTGTATAGTTTTTAAGGGGGCGTTATTATATACTAATAATAAACAATTATGATCAAGTGAGATTCATCATTCAGCACACCTGGGTAAGAGCAAATTGGCTTGGAGTAGAACATTTTGAGAAAATGTAAGATGAATTTAAGAGACTTTTGTTGCATGAGACACATTGTTAGTCTTCTGCGTCTAAAGATATAAAAGTTATAAATGCCTTTTTATACATTTCAAGCAACCATTGTTTTCAGCTAATATCACTGATGTGTGAAAAATCAATTTTCTGCTTAGAAAGATAATTAATCGTACCGAACAGCATGTAGCTTTGCCTCTGGCCCCATTTTCTTTGAGAGATGACAGGCAGAGAGGGAAGAGAAAAGAAAGGGAATGACATGCAACAAAGGTTCCCATCCCGATGTAGTTAATGGTTGGCACCTTAGCCCCTAGGCCACCAGGGTGCCACAGGCCCCCAGTTTCACCTCATCTTCTGAATGACCTCTCATCTTGTACTGTGATCTTTGTCATTGCTTACTCCACTGTTTGCATAAAGCTTCCAACGATACTTACGGTTTAAGCAGTCACTGTTTCCCCCCTGCCAGCAAAGATGCAAGTCACGTGAGCATAAGCAGAAACTGAAATATGTTGGAATGGATGGGTTAAGGTCACGGGAAGAGGTTGATGAAGTCTACACAGGAAAAAGAGAAGGATTGAAAAAAGATGCTTTAATTTGTTCACATGTGAAAGAATGCATCCTGTCAATGTTTCAGAAGTGAAAGAAAAGGGAGGTTTTGGTTTGAATGACCACCAGGGAATAGAAAACTGATGACTTATGGGTCGAAGGATCAGTGATGTTAAAGGATGTTGCTGTATATGTTATAGGACACATTACTCATTCATTTTCCTATGAAAATGTGAGCCATTTCCATATTGATCGGAATTTGAATAGAGTCAAACACTAGACATTTGGAGTATCGTTGAAACTAGCCAGAACTAGAGGTCAAATCAGGTCAGGGTCAAGTCCAGAGCTGTAATCTGGTAGCAGAGGTTCTCAATTCAATTCAATTCAAAAAACTTTATTTGTCCCCAGGGGGCAATTCAGGGTTCTGACTTAACCTCATTTGCCATGACATGAAAACATGTCAATATGATGCAATTCATCAGACACAATAATGTGGTATTTAATATTTTTGGTACCACACAGACAAGCTGGCTGGGCTAGCATGAGCATTGAGCCCAAGATGACACATGGGAGGAAAGCTGTATAAAAATAGCTGATTTGATTGCTATTTGTGAAGAAGCCTCAGTTCAGTCTTCCGTCAAACAAAGTCAAAGCAGGGGTTTAGCTGTAATTATTGTCCTCTTTTGATATTGCTGTTCATAAATATTGACATTAGCTATTGATGCCATAAGTAAACAATGAGCAGCCTCCTGTCCTAAGTGTCTTGCAATTTAAACACAATGCTATGCCTGCTCAAGTGTTTCTGGCTTACTGTGCAAGAGCAGTGAACATGAGGCTAATATCCGTTAACTGCCGTTATTTTGATGTTGACTTTCATCTTAGTTATTAAGACATTGAAATAGAAAATGTATCAAGCAAACAACACAGTCTCTGTTTTGTATCTGTCCTCTCATTATAATCCTTAACAACCAACTCCAAAGGACAGATCTATGTCTTGAGGTTAAGGAGATAAAGTAAGACACCAGACTCGGATGCGAAAGAGAGTATAGAGGGAGGAAGAGGAGTCGTGAAGCTTTGGGAGCAATACGGGGGAGGAAGGTCTGTTCCTTTGAGACAGCTGAGGGGGCGAGCTATATAATATATGACGGGGGGAAACCAAGAATAGTGTTGTACTTGTGTTGTGAGTGTATTACTACTGCTTTCAATGTATTCTTTTAAGCATTATAATTGACACATTAATAGAATATATAAGCTGAGATCCCCTAGGCCTATATGGTATTTCTCTGATTAACAATTAGATATAAATGTTGTGGCTTGTGGTGGTATCTAAGCCAGTCATGTATTTTACTGGTTTCGCTATTAAACACTTGAACAGACAATAATATTTTGATATTTTTAAGAACAGTTCCCTCTGTGATCGTAATAGCCAGAGGGATTTCTGGTTACACTGCCACAGTGTGCACTATACACTGCAAGTACTTGGAAAAGACTTAAGTAAGAGCAAGAGATAAAGGGAGACAAAGACTCCAGGTCAAATAATTGACTCAATTGCTACTCATTTTGTACTCCATTTTGGCTGTGGTTGGTAGGTTTGTCTGCCAGTGTTGTTGGCAGACAACCAAACATGGTTTGGAGATTGCTTTCTTCAATGAGAAAAATCAATGAGTTGTTAAAAGTGAAGGTCTGTGAGCCCTGCCCTGAGACGTGGCCTGCGGATGCATAGTTACAGACATGATGCAGATGAATTGACTGTTCTGAATGAAATATGTAGAAAGCCAAAGAGCTTAGAGAGAGTAGAGTAGAGAGAGAGAGCCGAGCAAAGTAAAGGACAAACCAACATGTGAGCAGTGTACTGTTTTTGATTACCTGCCAACGACTGGTAAACTAAAGTATATTGTGTACCTATATTTTTACCTCCATGAATTAGTATTTTTCTCTTCCCGAATGTACAATTTTTACGTGTATGACTATTTGGTGGCTAGAGTTTAGAGCTGGGTACGTTTGTTAATTTAAAATTAGCTTACTTACACAATGGAACAAATTTGTTGTTTCATCATGCAACTCATCATATACAGATGTGACATCAGAGCCACACGAGGGGGAAGACCCACAACACCTTATTACCCTGATAGTGTGATGCAGTTATTTAGTGCAAACTAGTGTAAAGAATTTGATAGAATATCCGATGTGGCTATACCACAGCTGTACTAGCATGTTTTTTAAATAACCAATCAAAACAATAACCAACAAAAACCTTTATTTTGTGAAAAAAACTAAAAAATAATGTTTTCTTAAGGCTATAGGATTAAAAAATAGGACAATAGGAAGTGTTGAGGCCCTTGTTTTGAATGACTTTAGCAAATCTGTGCCCACAGGACATCACTAGTTTCTCACACTGCTCTGGTTTGATCGTGGTCCATTCTTCTTCCGTCTCTTCCACAGTTCGGTAACAGTAGTGGGTTTCTTAGCCATTACTTTGTTGCCAAGGATTTTCCAGAGATTTTCTTTAAACCTGTGTTTTGTTTTTTATTTTATTTAGGCATACATTTGTGTCTTGGTAAAATAGTATGACTTGCTTGACTTGTCATTCTTAACATACTGTAGCAGCAGCAATCAATGAATCGGGTATCTGATTCAGCAGACTTCTAAAATGTGCTTAGAAGATTTACTTAACATCAGTCATAGTGGTCATTAGATACAAACACATTATGTTATCAAACAACAGATAATGTTTAATCTAGGGCTTCCTCCTCTAAGTTGATTAGTATTTACACACTGCAAATTTGTATTTGTGGTGCGGAAATCACTCTAAATGCATTTTTTTCTGTGTGTAATTCCTCACCACTGGTTATACTGTTTTCCTCAAAAAGAAAAAGGTAACTACAGCATCTGGGAAGAAATCATTCCCAGATGCTGTAAATGTCAGTGAAGCAGTAGCCGAGACCATCCTGGTGCTGTATCTTTGCTGGGTGATCTCCATGGAGAGAAGAGTGTTAAACTCTGTTCATCTCCCCAGGTGACCAGGGGAAAGTGGTGTGTATGTGTGAGTTTCCCCCAGGTCCCCGTCTTCACAGTCGAGATCTAATGGGTTCTGACAGGACGGTAATAAGGTAGCAATGGACTCACACTGTGCTTGTGTGTGTATGTGTGTAACAGTCGTGAGCTATGTCCATGCTGGCTAGTAACAGCCCAGCGTTAGAAAGTGAGTGTGTAGGACCCTGACCTCACTCTCTTTGTGTGTCAATTAACACCCTGTTATACACATTCACAAGGTCGGGATGCTCTCAATGACACACACAAGTGCTGCCCAAGGCTATACATACAAAATACGGACATCGACGTGTTGCTGTTGTTGTTTGTGCAACCACACATCATGCACATATAGACTCACATGCACACAGTTCGGGCTCTCTTTTAACTCGCCACTTTATTATCCCTGATGCATATTTATATCCACCAGTGTCCTTCTACGCTGCCTCTACTCTGATGAATGCTGCCCAGTGTCAAGTGCACAGCACTGAAATCATGACCAGAAATTAAACTCGATTACAGCTGCTGTTCAGACATTTCCAGGAAGCATCCTCTGTCTCGCACAGGATGTTTTTTTTCTGTTTGGTTTGATGTTGTTACAAACATTGGTTAAAGCTGCACTCTTTACCATTATGTGGCAAAATGATGCATGAATGTTTTATTACAGAATGAGAGCTCCGTCATTTCAAACAATTGCTGATAAGTGGCATGATTGATGACATGGAAATTAAAGCTACTGTATTCTATTAATTTGAATTGAGATTAAACACATTTATGATGTGTTCTACCTAACACCCCACCCCAGTGTTTTACTTTCAAACTACCCATGTTAAGCAGCTAAAATGGGCAAGACTCACCTTGCTCCAGGGTCTCCCAGCCCAAGAGGCCCTTATCTTGGTCTGTACTCATAGGGCTTAGTTGGGCAAGGCCTGGAAAAACAAAGTTGGACTGCTGCAGTGTAGGCCCTACACCACTGAAGGTATTAGTCTGGATAAACAGCAGGAAATTAATGAATGCAACCAGACTTTTTTACAGCATAGGACTGGTTACCTACTAACCTAAAGAATACAAATGAATATCCCAAAAAATATTTGTTTACTTTGGATGCTATGTTTTTTTTTTTTAACCATTTTAATACTTTTTTTGTGTTACAGTTTTGATTAGGCTGTTAATCACCTTATCCTGATCCCTGTATACATAGAAAGGAATCTGCATATTTCCATAGAACCCTTACACAGGAGGATAAATGTAGGCTATATGCTATTCTTTCTGGCTAATAGCAGCATCCCTGTCATATTTGGATGTCACATAACCAATGAGCACCTCTGACCTGATATAAGAGGCACGTGGCATTGTCATGGACCAAAACTCAAATAGATTATAATCTCGAATAATGATATACTAATGTAAATATACTGTAAACACATTCATTTATACTTCGGTTGCATTCTTAACAAGCTTAACAGTGTGATTAGTTATGGTCTTTTGTGAGAAAAGACATTTAATTTTTAAATTACAGCGTCTGACCTAGATGCAGGGTCTGAAAGAGCATGCAGCAGGACAAATATGTTTGTAATACCAGTGGTTCCTCTAGGATTGTTTTTTCAGCAGCAAGGGATTTACAGAAAGTTTGCTGATCCTGGACTGCCCCAATTCCCCCACCAGGCCAGCAAACTTTCTGTTGCTGCCTCGACCCAGCACTGCCACTGACCGCCCGCTGTGACCCCTGGCGCTTGCTGAATTACCGAGTTGCTACGGCTGCTAACTGACGGTTCATCTCCAGAGCTGGGGCCCACTCTTCTCCAGGCGAAGTTGTCTCTTAGCGGTAGGGATAAAGGCGTAGGGACCACAGGGTGCACTAGCTAGCCCATTCTTGTCTCATTTGTGGTCTGATAAAGAGTAAATTCATTAAATTCAGAGACCCATATCGCTATTTTCCAAGCAACTGTAGCTGTCATACTTCACATGACCCGTGTGAGACTCCGTTGCTTTCGTCCCTGTTTGTCACACTCAGTTACTACACACTGCAAATGGTGAAGTGCGACTTCATCTGACCGTTGTGGCTAGCTAGATTGGATGAACTTTTGTAAATACCAGAGTGCAGGATGAGTCGTCAAACATTTAAAATGATTTTATAGGAAGGAAAAAGACAGGGATTTTGATGTAAAATACTGGTTTTATGACATATATTTGTCATAGAACAAAAGATAAATGAACCATTATGACAAGGACTCATGATAAGACTGGGAAAATGTATTTTTCTTTTCACTGGCTCTTTAAGGAATCATTTCAATTGAGCAGGTTGAATGCTGAATTTTAAAGCACACAGACATCAGATGTGCCATCCTGGTGGCTCAGGAACGTTAACAGTGTCCCAACAGCATCTGTGCATCCGAACAGTGCTCTGCGACAGCTTGAAACTGGCTACACCGGCACAGACATGTCTGCTTATCAAGTCAAAACATAAACAACTGTCAGTCCTCTGCCTTTTTGTCCACAGACACTCAGATGAGTTGACACTGGTATCAAAAACAAAGACAGGGCACCTAAATATTTTGTTCAGACAGACTAATTCATTATATTGTGTAATGGGAGCTGTTACAACATGGTGTAATGAAGCCACAGTTTGCCAGATTTGATGGCAACATAACTGCCATTACCCTGTCATCTCTCTCTCTCTCATACTACATTATTTCTTTATAAATATTTTACTTCTAAACACACAGCTATGAGGGCTCTTATTAAGTTATTCGTTAATCCACTCATATCGGTCTGGCTTCCGGCAATCTTATTATTATTATTGGTGCTTAGTTTGATCATGTTTTCTTTTATTGGTTTTCAATCTGAATTTGAATTTAAATTTCATGAAGAAAATATGGCGCCAATTGTTCAAGTGTGTTTCTGAGGATGGTCCTGGAGGCTGTTGCCACTGCTCATCACAGCATTCATAAATATTAACTTAGCAATACTGAAAACTCATTGTTTTCTTTCTTTCTCAAATGATCGGCTCACGTCTTCTTCCTGGTTACGCCCCGTCTCTCCCTGTGTTTCTTCACGTCTGTGTACATCTTTGAGCGCGTCTTACTTTTTATCTCTTCACCTCTTGTTGCCTTTATCTATGCAACTGTCTGTATCTTTCTCTCTCCAATGCTCACTGTCACTCTGACTCCGTCTGCCTTTTTGTCCCTTTTTGCTTTTCTAAATTTTCTTTTGCTTCAATTATTGTTATGAAAGCCGTCTGCTCAGAGAAGATAATGGTAATGAGGATTTCAAAGCAATCACAAAATCATATTAAATGTCATCATGTAAAACAATGATGTTAATTTAACCTCTCCTCCTCTCTCTCTCTCTCTCTCCACAGCTCCACCACCTAGCAGATTTAACAGGAGAGTGTCAGGTAAGACGTGTGCATGTGTGTGCGTGTCCCACATCATTTCTTTGTGTATAATATGCATATGTTTGACGTCATGTCCCTTAAGTGTAATCCACACAAGGGATGACATTGCATACAGCACTGCTCCAGTGTCTGTGTCTGCTTTATTGAGTGTGTCATGCATGTTAAGGCCAAGTGGTAGACTTATGATTTGTGCTTCTCTGTCGTTAATGTTTTGATAATAAGTATATTTGCGTAAGTACTGGATTCAAAACACAGTGTTAAGAAGCACCACTGTGGTGTGTTATGGATTTTGTGCAACTGTTTCTTGGCGTCTGTGGCCCTGTGTTTATGGTGCTCTTGTTTTCTCACGCTTCGTCGTACCCATCTAGCGTTTACACATGAGTAATTGAATGTCGTCAGCAGTCACAGAGCACTGCACATTGGTTAGGCTCTGGGTGTGTCAACTGACGTTTATCTTTACTGCTGTCCCACTGTTACTGTTGATTCTGCTGTCTTTACCACAGCACCATAAAGAAGTGTGGTGTTAATTTGTACACGTTGTCAACTTTTTGTCGATGTAACATCCAGTTGTATAGAGTTCCTTATTTTTATGATGTGGTAAATGAAGTTATTTGGAGTTTCTTTGCTGCCAAAAATGTGCGGTACAAGTAGACCTTTTTTGTAGTGGTAATGTTGTTAAAAAATAATGATCTTTTTGAGCCCAGAAGAGAAAATGTGATAATACAACAAGAAAGATGAAGTGTGACTGTGAAGCCCGCCGTGTCTCCCAGAGATGTTACTACAAAGGTCCTTCTTCACTTATCATTCAGTTTATACCGTAAATTGTACAAAGTTTTCTTTTACAGGTGTTTTTGTGTGTAGTGTTTTCTCAGGGAGACACATTTTCCCCGAAGAAGGCCCATTAAAGCTTAAAGAAAAAAATCAATCCCTTTTTATTAGAACATTGATTTTAACAGGAGAGCGAAAAATGCTTTGTGGGATGTGCCATGCTTTCCTGTACCCATAAAGTCTGGTGGGTTTTATGTTCCATAGATAATTGGTAGGATGCGCAGTGTTACAATGAGACACTTAAAAGAAACATAGAGGCCTTCGTACATTTAAATGCAATCCAATGCAATGAAGTTTTGGCACTGTCAGAGAGGTGTTGATTCATAGTATCGGTACTGTACTGCACTAGATTGTTGTTGTTCTAAGAAGTTTTCTAAACTTTTTGCTTGTCCATATATTTAAACAAGGTGGTCAAATATTCTAAACAACTGTCAATGTACTGAACCATCTTACAACTCCACTAACTGTCAAACCTGTTTCTGACCACAGCCAGCATCACTCTGGGTGTGGCCGAGTGTTGTCAGAACACAAGTGTACTTTGCTGCACCTGTAGCTACACCCAACACTGATGTAACAGGGTCCTAGAGTTCTCCCGTGAGAGGTCACACCTCTGGTGGTCAAGATTTTCAGGGGTTGTTGAGTTGCTCTTCAATTTTTTTCTGGTCCCAGTCATTATCTGTCCTCGATTATACATATGATGTTTTCAGAACACGAGCACTCAACACACGTCACGGCAAGATTGAGATCAAGATGCCAGTGTGTTTTGTGCCAGAATGTCCACATTCCAGCAAGAACGGGTGTTCTTTCTTTCGATTCCCGTCTGACCGTAAGACTAAGAAGCAGCACCTAGAGTTGAGAAGTGGAGGCAAAGTGTGATGACGTGACTTCACATAGGCGACATGAAATGTAGTCATTTTCATGAAGTTTTTTTCCAGAGCCTTTAATTCGCTATTTAATTCCACGAACATCATACGTGTAATCCAGGATGGATAATGACTGGGACCAGGAAAGAATTGTTCCATTTCAATAGACACAAGTGTAGATTTTTTTGGGAGCTGAGGTTCCATGGGGTCTAACAGAAGCCGCATTACACTATAGGACATACCAGCCCTATAGTGGGATAGTAGTTCAAGGTGGAGTCAGAGATTCTGGAGAAAGTTCATTTTAATTCAACACCCCAAAAACATAACCGCCTCTCGTCAGTGCTTCTGTTTTTGCTATCGCTCTTGCTCCCACTGCCTTATGGACAACTATCAGACCATGAGGAGATATGCGCTGAGTTTGACAAAAACTGTATTAAATAAGAATCGCTGACTCCACTTTTAATGCAGGGCTATTCACTGTATTTGATTACACAGTCCAAGTGTTTCTGTTTTTCTGGTCACTTAATACACTAGAGTGCAAAAAGAAAACAAAGGTCCTTTGTGATTGCAGGAACTTTCCCTAGGCATTAGGAACTTTCTGAGAAACTCATTGCATTTTGACCACAGGGATCAGGGTCTAAATTATTTTCCAGTAATAAGTCCCTGTCCCCGACATAGGTTCCCTGATCTGAGGGTAGTACTTATTGAAAGTACAGGAACTTTCTGGGTGGGATTCGCAGGGCTGACCGTAAAGTCAAGCTTTGCTGTCGGCTCCCTGACTAAAAAAGAAACAAACTGAGAGGAAGAGAGAGATTAGGGGAGAGAGCGGGCACACTGAACTGAAGGCTGCAAAGACGAACTTGGGAGAGAGAGAGCGGCACAGAGCTGTGAATGAGCCAAATAAAAGGTTGTCTTGTGATGATTGTTTCAGGTCGTCCTTGAGTTCCAATAAATAACCATCAAACATGCAACAAATGATTTACCGTGGAGACAGATGCTCAGTTTTATTTTCCTCCAAACATTTTATTTATTGCATCCAATGTGCAGTAGTAAAAACTACGTAGCAATAAAGGCTAAAATGTAAAAGCAATGAGACAAAATCTAAACTGTGACCTGCAGAATGTAGTATGTTCACCCGGACAACCACCAGGAGCACTCATGTTTCATTTTCATACGTCAGAAAAACTAATTTGCCTAACTTCAAGGGGCTTGAGACTGCGGTGGGTGCCCTGGGAAAGTATTCTGTGGACAAAAATGACCAGGAACATCTTGTGGGAACAAGCACATCAGTGTTAGCGATTGTATCAGAAGCAGTGACGTCTCAACCCGACCTTCAGTGATTTCTTAAAAACAAACACAGTCAATGTATTTGGTATTTATTCTCTTGAGAAAACGATCAGTTAATCTGCTTATGGGAGATTTCATCTGAGAAAGATTGTGTCCAATTGTGCATGAATTCAATATTAAAGTTTACTTACAGATCCACAGAATTTGTAAATGGGAAAGGTGAAGGGAAAGCATGGTTGATCCCAAAAAAGCAGGTGTCGCTGGCGACTGCAAATAACTCCTGGAAATCAAACAAAATCATTCTTACATGTATGATATCTTAAAACATCAACATATTACTGATCTTGTGGCCCAGTTGCGACCCTGACCTGTGGTTTAAGGCGCTATGGCTGGTGGTTTCAATATCCCCAGGTCCTCTGTTTTTTATCTGAATGTTGTGCTTTGCTAAACTTGGGATGTAGCTTATAAAAGTAACATAGACGGATAAATTATTATGGCCAGATGTAGAAGAAAAATCTGCTTTAAAGTCCTCATCTAAAAGTATACAGACATGCACGCAAAATTCAGGAAGGAGGACAGCATCAATGGTATTAGGAATCAGTGTTTTTTTCCAAGGCCACAATCCCAGCAACCGATTTATTTTCTTTGGCCCAAAAAATGGGATTGGAAATCAATCAATCAATAATACTTTATTCATCCCCGAGGGAAATTCTTTAAATGATGACCTGATTGCATATTTGCATTAGATTTGGTCACACTGCCCTGTTAAAAGTGAACTTAAAGTAAACAAAACACACACTGACTCACAAGTAGCGTGTTTATTGGCTGGTGTTTTGGTACTCTGTCATCCTGCCAGGGATAGATAGAGGTTTTGGCAGTGCAATGGGAAAAAAAACCACATGTGATTCCCGCAACAGAAGCTAAGAATGATGGACCGGTCTGCACTCTCTGCCTTATCTTTAATGGCATTCATGAAGAACACACAAAGCTAATTATACTAACACCTGTGTCTCCATGCTCATAAAGCCCTTGTGTTTTTAGGTCATGTCGTTAGTTCAGATTATATTCTCACCATGAATTAACTGCATGACATCGTGGTCGGCAGAGCATAGACACTCACATTTTAACTGCTTTTTATTTGGCCCATTGTGTTTACGTGCCCGATCAAGCTGAACTAAAGGAGTTAACACATTAACACTCCAGAGGTCACAGTGCTCCAAACATGACTGGTATGAGTGCCGAGAGATAAGATGTTGCACTCATGATTGCACACACACACTCCCAAGAGAATGTGTTTTGAGGTAATTGTCATGTAAGAAGAGTGAGAGAGTGAGAGAGAGTGTGTCTCTACAGTGTTTGAGGAAACAAGATGCATAGTGACAATTTGAAAATGACCTTGTCAGTGTTTGTCATACAGTGGGGTAAAACATGTCGCTGTGCGTGTGTCATTTCCTCACTTCAGGGCTCCTTCTGTGTCCTCCAGTATTGACGTCCTCTCTTCCCTTCACCTGCAGGCCGTTGTCTCATTTTGAGTTATACAATATCTTTGTGTGTGTGCGTGCCTGCGTGCGTGCATGCGTTCGTGCGCCAATAGTTATGCCATTAATGATTTGTTATATCACAATTTCTGTCTGCCAATGAACATATTGTACTACTTGTAAGTATAGTGGTAGTGTTTTGACACAATTCACCCAGTCACTACCTGAGTTGCCTGCAAGCGGTTGACTTGCGTGTTGTTGTTGTTTTTTTTTTTTTCCTTTTTGTCAAGGTTATTTGTAGTTTTTCATTAGAAGGCAATTGCATTTAAACTTTTTATTGTTACTATGGCTAAATGAGTTTTTGAACATGTCCATGGAATAGTTTACCTGGATTGTTTGCTCTGCCAAAATACAATGTAATCACACAGGACATGTGTAAAGTGGGTTTACATGTTTTCCTTGCAGTGTGTGCGGAGGCGTTCAACCCAGACGATGACGACGAGGACACAGAGCCCAGAGTGGTTCACCCAAAAACAGATGAACAGCGCTGCAGACTGCAGGAGTCCTGCCGAGACATCCTACTCTTCAAAACACTAGATCAGGTAAAACTTAGAAACACGGGAAGAGACGTGTTGAACACCAACGCATTACTCGCTTATAGCTTCAGTGACACCTTGTGCCCTGTATCAAAGCGTCTGCATTCATTATGTTTCTCCTCTCATGTATTCAACTTTTTCCTGTAATTAGTCACCAGTATGCGGATCCATACATGTAAAGGCCACAATCGACATCTATTATCCCTTTACTCTGTGACGAGGAAAATGGAATCACATGTATGATTTGGATTTTTTTTATTTTGATTTCACTTGATTAGCAGGATATTTTCCTGAATTTTTCTTTTCTCCCAAGATGTACACAGTGTCACGTGAATTTAGAAATACAAAACAGAACATTTAACCAAACAACAAATCCATACCACTAGGCAAGGCTGCATCGGACTGTGCTATGAATGAAATTACACAGGAGCAGCACCTGTTCATATCAGTCACGCAGCATCAGAAGACAACCAGAGAATTGTAGAGTCACATATGATATGTGACTCTACAATCAAAGAAAGTCTCTCTGTCTCTGTCCAAATACTAACTTGCTATAATAATAACAATAGTAATAATACTTGTATATGAATAAAGATAGTTAACCAAGGTGTGCATTTTTTCAGTAACTTTCTAAACTCCCCCAACACAGAATTTGAATAATGTCTATCTGTAATAGATTTATTTGAACATGATGTTCAACCTCTGTAGCACCAAAAGTCCCATCAACATTTATTAAAAAGCTTTCGCTCAGTGACCAGAGAAACAGAAACACCTACACGATATAATGCAATTCAGTGGAGTACAGCAATGCTGCAATAGGGCTGAGTGAGACAGACATTTACCTCTAATGATGAATAAACATATTCAATATACGTGCAAGATCAGCTGTCTTCACAGTAGAGCTCTTATTGATAACTGAATGATTAGAGTAATATTTATGAACACCACCAGGTAAATGTGGAAAAATTGTATTATTATTATATTGTAATAACTTAAGGCTTCGGATGTTTCATTCCATCAGCTGGATGTTTTAGGGTATTGACGAGTAAAACTACTGTATTTTAACTTTAATAGACTGCTGAGTCTTCCTCAGACCAGTTTTATCCTTCAAACTGGTCTGGGGAGAATCCTTTGCTCCAGGGCTAAGTCCGAGCTCACTCTGGAGTTTACCCTGTCAATATACAGAGCTGCTGGTAAACAAGCCTCTGGAACTGCGCTTGATCCTCACAGAGCTGTAGGATTAATTGTAACAATACTCATACTGAACAGTCACTGCAATATTCATGATTTGCTACTAAACCGACTCTGCTAGCAAATGTAGCTCCCTGCTCTCTCCTGCGTGCGTGTGCGCACACACACACACACACACACACACACACACACACACAGATTGGAGCACACAACTCTTTTGTGACAGTATTTACCTTTTAGCTTTGTAGCTTCATGTATCACGTCGACAGATGGACATGGCATTTTCTTCAACATTCATCTGCACCTACTCAGCTGACCTTTGATTAATTCGCACATCAATATATTTTTTTCAAACTGTTCTTTTTGTTGTGACAACTTTTTATTTTTCATCGTAACAGTTTACCAGAGGGAACTAAAATTCATTCAGAGTATTTCACGAAAATTAAACTCTTTAAAATAGCTTACGGTAGCTTAGTCACAGCTTTTCCTGCTTTAGCTTCCCGTCCGTGTTCATAAAGCACAGGGGGACACTTTTCCTTTTTTCTGCAAGGCCGGATTCTGTGGAGCTAACCCCCGTCACTCCACTCAGCTCCTGTGAAAGCAAGACATGGGACTCCTCCGTGGTCGTCAGGAGCTGCAGCATTTATTTGTGCTCGAACTGCAGACTCTAGCTACTGTACATTCACTTCACTTCACATATTCCCCCGCTAGACAGAAGAGTTGCATTGGATTTACTTACAATGTACAGGGGATTCCCTTCTGGTCGCTCTTTGCACATCATCACTTTACTTTCCTCAGGAACCACACTTAAAAGCAACTACTCTTCAGGCAAGTCAGATGACACTTTTGTTTAAAATATATATTTTTTTGCCCTTTTTTTTGTATAGTGCAGCTGGAGGTTGACAGGAAATGGGAGGTGGGGGGCGGCCTGCAGCAAAGGGCCGTAGTTCGAAGTTGAACCCGGGTCACTGAGGCGAGGACTTTTAGCCTCTGTATATGGGGAACCTGCTATAACCACTGAGCCACCGGGTGGACCTGTAGAAATTATTTTAGCAAAAGTTAGAAATGCAGTTGAACAGCATGAACAGCAAAGAAAAAATAAGTACTTGTTCACATTTACATCTGTACATTGTATCATGAGAATACATTCTCTACTCATCTGCTTCTCTCATTGCCTAGAAACCTAAAGTCATAGAAGCCCGTGTTATGTTGATCTCATAATGTGCTTTATTTTTGTTGGCGTAGCAAAACTAGTCGGTTTAAACTCTCCTATATTTGGGCATAGGTAGATTGTCTTGCCTGTTTCCAAAAAGGCGATTCCAAAAATCATACGTTTGTAAGATGTCCCTATACTTGATATATTCACGTTTGTTTTGGCTAAAATAAATAAGGTATTTTTAAAACCTATTTCTGTTTCCATTGTGAACAATGTAGCACTTGGCATTTACTATGATGAATCTATGACATTATGATGACTCAAACCCCTGAGACAACTATAATTTCCTGAAATTGCATATTTTGTGTACTTTCTCACACAGTTTGGCTACTGGGAATGATAAACTTTCCTCTCGTTCAGGAGCAGTAATCACAAGCTTGATCCCAATTTCGAGCTTCGTTTAACTCCACATACACATTTTCACTTTTTGATCCTTATTTCTCCACGTCACCTGTGTATGACCTCCTTCCTCTTGTCCCCCATCTAGGAGCAGTTCTCGGAGGTGCTTGACGCCATGTTTGAGCTACGGGTTCAGCCCTTGGAGCATGTCATCGACCAGGGAGACGATGGAGACAACTTCTACGTCATAGAGAGGTAGGAGGCAGACACTTTATGAAAGCTGGGTCAGTTTGATTATTCAAATACTGCCAATTTGTTTTTGTGAGCTTAGATGAAAGAAAGGCTTGTTAAAAAATTGCCACACTGAAAATTATGGCTGCGAACACATTTTGTGTGTTTGATACGTATGCATTTATTACACCGAGTAGACACAATTGGCTCACTTGTATTATGTAAAGCCATGTATAGTTTATACATGGAGAGGAGTACAAATATTGTAAACAGCTGAAACAAATGCACCCCCTTCAAGAGATGCATTCACATACTCATCGGCTAGTCCCGTTTTTCGAGTTGGGGAGCCGTTCTTTTGACTTCAGTGTGTAATTTTTAATAGGATGCTACAAAGATGTAAGGTGTTCTTTTAATTGCTAAGCACTTTGATAGCCATTTCCAGTATTTATTTTCAGTTTGAAGCTTTATATTAGAGATTTTGTCACAGACTTGTTGCTGCAGCACAAGTATATTCCCTAAACCCACAAAAATATTACTTACTTTACTTGTTATCAGGGTTACTGCCAATAAATACATTTTCTAACTAATCCAGGCCACTCTGCAAGAACAGAAACAGTTACAACCTTATACATTCAGCCTTGTAAATTCTATGTGAGCAAACAAATAAAAACCCAACTTTTTTCCGTTCACCATGTTTCTGTGTAATATGACCCACAACTCAGAAAGTTGTGTTCCAAAAACTTTGCAGCATTATTTCAAATGGAGAGGTACTACACTACCCATAATCCTATGCGTGACAGCGTGACAGCGACATCTCCGATTGGTGGAGCTCACTGTTACCATGGAAATTCCCGAAGGCTGTGCCATCTGTTTGTAAATGTGCATTTGAAAGATTAGATTAGATCCTGATGAGTAGGTGGGGCCTTGCATGGCAGCCTCTTAAAATGAATTAAATAAAAAGTATATGTTTTCTGGACACGATACAATTACAGGACTGTCGTATTTTAATGCAATAAATAATAGTGTGAATATAATGTGGACCACTAAAAATAACATTGCATCTATTTTGCTGGTCTTTACAGTTGGGTATTGTGTTTACGCTGCACTGTTTATGATAATGGCGATGCGTATGTCTGTGCTAATGTATAACCAGTACCTATAAAGGCTGAATGTGATTTTCCTGCCAATATTGCCAATGTAAACTGTTGCTGTGTACACACCTCTGCAGGACAGGTTTTGTTACCTGGGCTGGAATACAATGTTAAGTTGCAGGAACACTAAAATGGATCTCCTTATCGTACTGTAACACATTTAGACATGAAAAATACCAACCACAGCTGTCTTTGTTGTGTAAAAAGAACTTTAAAACATTGTAGGTTTGAATGTTGAATTTAATTATTTATTTAAAATAATGCAGGCAACTTTGATAAGCTTATTCCCTGAGACTTCACTGAGAGGAATTAACATTTTCTTTATTTCACCAACTATGAAAATTTAAATAACTAGCCCAACTAGTCCTTCTTCTACTAGGAAAACACCTCAAGATGGCGGAGAGAGAACAGACCAGTGTTTGGCCTGTGGTTGGTAATTGTTTGTCCCACCCTGACCACTATGTATTCTTGGCATGGTACATGTCAGCACAGCACGGTGGTTTAGTTCCACTTGTTGTGTGCCATCATTCAATCTGCACACACACTTTCTAACAGCGGGCTCCCTGTACAAGAGATGTGCGATGACCTTTAAGAGCAACACGCCTGCCTGGTCATATACTATCCTGGGATTTTCCCCGGCCTGTTAGCATAGGTGGTAGCTAATGTCACCAGCAGGGTGGGGTGAGAGCATGGACACACACAGGGATGGAGCGATAAACTAACAAAAAGAAAAGCAGGAAAGAAAACAGGACAGAGTAAAACAATGTTTCCTAATTTTATCAGGTCATACATCTGCATTCCTGTTAAAATGTCGTAGGTCGTATATTAGGCCGTACATCTGAACAATTTAATGAGGCATTAAAGGAGACTGGAAGATATAACTTTACTCTCCAAGCATCTAGCTGGACCGTGTGCATCTATATGGTAAGGTACGCTCTTCACTAACAAACCAAAACAGTCCCGTTCTGAAGCCTTGAAGACAGGAAGTAACTGGAAATCTCCCAGAAGCCCTTAAGGGACTTGGAGTGCATAGAAGTGTAATGGGAGGGTTGACATGCACTGTGAAAAGGATCATTGTTGTACTCTGATCTCATTGGCTGAACTATGTTTGAATCAGCTGTAACTTATCCACAAGTTAATTTGTACATACATTTATGTTCCAAGTATCAATATTATATTCTTATCTTAAACCATCCTTAATGTTCACGTCCTCTCAGTGCAGGAAGGAAAATCCATTTGGCTACAGTGGTACACACCAAAAAAGAGTTAAAATAAACTCCTCTTCTACATCTGTCCTTCTAAGCTCAAGCAGATAATGTGTAATTTAATGTTCACAGCTTTTAGACCTACATAGTTTCTCGATTAAGAAGCTAGCACTACAGTGTTGTCGGTATCTAGATAGTCTCCCTTAACTGTGCTCAGGTAGGCGATGACACAAGTGATCACCGCCCCCATCATCATGGTAATCCAGTCAAATTAAGTTAATACTAATACACCTGCGACAAGGGTTTTAGCCCCACTACACAGCCAATGAGAGGACAGGCTCTCCTGCTGAATGACTGGATAATCCTGCAGAGAAACAACACTGCAAATTACCATCCCCAGGTTTAATCCTCATACAGAGAGAGAGAGAGGGAGGGAGGGAAAGACAGTGCCGCTCTGTTGGAGTATTACTGTATCAGAAACCTACAGTATACAACCATAGCAAACAAACATACAGTATTTTGATGAAGTAAACAGTCATTTCTAATTAGAATAATGTTTTGGTGCCAGTTCTATTGACGTTGATGGAGCAGGCATGGCAAGTCCCATTATAACCCGTCATGTCTGTGCTGTGCCTGTGAGAGGCATGTCCGACCTAATATCGATAGAGCTGTTTAACATTTGCCCTCCTAAATATTATTACAAATCATTAACAGTCTGATGGTTAGTTAGTTATTGATAACAAAGGTACTTTATTACAATCGATGCGTGTAGAATACTACCACTTGACACCAGTGACATCATCTGTGTTGTACCCGCACAAACACAGTCAATGACTTGCTCATTCACAAACACAGGGTCCTGTTCAGAGGCTACAGATAAGCTGTGTGTAGTTGTCTATTAAAACCAGTCAGTAGATCTATAAACAAAACACTGATCACCTCTTTTTAGCTCAATTATATAATCAGTCATTCTAAATTTATTTTTCTCTTTGTTCCCTTTTGGATTTCTCTCTCTCGCTCTCGCTCTCGCTCCCTCTCTCTTTCTTTAGGGGGGTGTATGACATACAGGTAATGGGAACAACGGTCGGACAGTATGACAACAAGGGCAGTTTCGGGGAGCTGGCACTCATGTACAACACGCCACGTGCCGCCACCATCGTCGCCACTGAGGAAGGGTCACTATGGGGACTGGTAAGAGCTTGCATGAAGAGAGGGAGGCCTCGGCTCCGGTGGTAGAGAGGTTGTCTACCCAAGTGTCAACCCAAGTGTCCTTGAGCAAGATATTGAACCCCAAATTGAATGTGTAAATGTTTATGAGCAAGTGACACCTAGTATGGCTCATGCTCAGTGCTCAAAGTAACCAGTTGCTAAATTACCGGAAGGTTGTTTTCTATGGTTGTAAGAGATAAATTACCCAATTTTCTAACTATGTGTATTTTGTCACATTTCAATCAGTACCACATTTTTGTAATATTGCCTTGTCAATCAATTTCCAACTGTAAGTGTCACATGTGGCATGTTAAGAATGGAGCCCTGTTGTCTATGAATGGAGCCGGGCTCTGCTGGCTCATGATCTGATGGTTCATGCTGCTGCGGCGCCCCCCTGTGGCCGAGCACAGAATGACCGGCAACAGTCACAGTCTGGTCTGAGAGAATCTGCCTTTAGGGAGTGTTTGCTGACTTGTGCTTGTTTTCCCTAGGACCGTGCCACATTTCGTAGACTAATTGTGAAGAATAATGCCAAGAAGAGGAGGATGTATGAGACTTTTATCGAGTCTGTGCCCTTACTCAAATCTCTGGAGGTGAGTTTAGTTGAATGCTAGTTAGAAAATCCTCTCACTGGCTCCAGCTGCTCTTCACTCCCCCTCTCCCTCACAGGCAATTTTTTCCCCATTACATAGTGGATACCACATCACCTGAAAAAGTAGCCCTCCAGCTAACAAAGCACCCTAACACTTTATATTTAGTTCAGATGATGTCTAAAAATGTACTTTCTTTGACTATATTCCACCTCTTCAGTGTTTTTGATGAACAGTCACCCACCCTTTTTCACACCGCCAAACTCTCTTAAAATGTAGAGAGCCTACAAATGGGGTGAGACGGGCCTCCCCACGGGGCCTTCAAACTGTTTCAGGGGAGGCTCAGTGAATGGAAGTGAAAAATGAAGCCCACATAGAGTAGTCTCAACTTTAAAGATACAGTAGAATTGGGGAAAAAAAATTTCAGACCATCCCTGACTCACAAATTTAAAAACGGTGAGTGTCTTTGGGATCAAATTACATTGTGATCTCATAGGCCTCCAGAAGTTGAGAGAAACTAAACAAGTAAACTAATTCCTGGTATAAAGCAAGAGCACTGTAGGAGATGAGGAAGGGATTTAAAGGAGCTGTAATCTGCCTACATAGTCAATGAAACAATTCTCTGCCAACGTTTCTCTTAATTGTTCTTCTCTCTCAACCACCCACTCTTCCCCCCTCTTTTTCTGTGCAGGCAACAGAGAGGATGAAGATGGTAGATGTATTAGGATCGAAGCAGTTCCCAGAGGGTGAGCGCATCATCGCACAGGTAAGACACGGGTACAGTTGATGTGGTTTCATACAGCAATGAAATGTTAAGGTTTTCCACATGCAAATACAGTCTTTTAAATGTGTTATAAGTTGTTTTCTTTCTCTTCAGGGAGACAAGGCTGACTGCTTCTATATAGTAGAATCTGGGGAAGTGAAGATCATGATGAAGAGTAAAGTAAGAGACTCCTCTTTACCTTCCTTTTATAATCTCACTTTGCCACACCTGACTCCAGCGCTGGAGTAGGGTGTAACGACAGGATAAGGGGTAAAAGAAGAAAAGACTCTGGCTTGTTTGCATTTCTTCAAACCAATCACAATCTTCTTGGTTGTGCTTCTGCAAAATAAGGGCGGAACTTGTTTTGGCGAGGGAAGGAGGGAGGTGAGCCCTGGCACTAAAATGGTGAATTACTCCAAAAGAAATTGCCATAAAAACTATTAAAAGACACGTGGACTGTGTCGTGAGACTTTTACTGAAAGAAATGACAAACCTGCCCTATTCTTTTAGCTGTGGAGGAGCTCACTGGACTTGTTAAAACGACAGGTGATTTGCAAGGTGTATGTCGTTCTTGCAGAAATGTATTAAACCATTATCACAGAAGCCCGTGAGAAGTGGAACAGATCGGTACACTCGTCAAGTCAATGTCACTGGTGCATGCACTGCCGCTGCCGGAGTTAAAGGATGCTAATCAACTCCGACGTGACGATGGCCGCATCAGAAAACTGATCAGCCTTGGGCATGAGAGTCCTCACCAAAACCATGGCTTTTCACATGATCTTTCTGTGTTTACCCTCGCTGGCTCACTGCTTGGAAAAGGAGGCTTTTTCACTAACCGGTGGGCAGTTTTAGACACTAAATTATAAACCTATTCTTTTTAGATCCTTACAGTCATTCACTGAAAGCGTGTAGGTTGCCTGCTTTAAGGTTGTTGTTGTTGTGGTTTCCCGTAGCAAGTCATTAAATGGTTTGAAAAAAGCCAAATCACATCAGTGAAAGGTAGAATAATATTTTTCCACCTGCTGAGGATGATAAATACTGTTTTTTAATGGTACAGGAATATGGACTTCTCACAAAGTAAGCCCACGCATCCCAGTAAAGACCACCAGAGTACAAACATGTTTCCTGGTTTTGCCTAGCAACAGCAGGGATCACAATTGTCTGCTCAGCTGCTGAATGCTTCTCGCCATGGGGGAGAAAAAAAAAAAAAAAAAGGAGTACTCAGTGGTTCCTAACCTTTAATCCTTTCCTCTCTTCCCTGCAGACGAAGGCAGACCATGCAGACAATGCGGAGGTGGAGCTAACGCGCTGTAGCAGGGGTCAGTACTTTGGGGAGCTGGCCTTGGTCACTAACAAGCCCCGGGCCGCCTCAGCCTACGCAGTGGGCAATGTCAAGTGTGTGGGTAAGATGAAACACACTCCGACACACGCTTTTAACGCATTTGTCAGCATCAATGCTGCTCACAAGGACAATGATAAGGAAGTCAGATGAATGTGAATAAAGTAGCTTTATTTCAACATAAGATTTCCAACAATACCTGGGAATGTGATGTCTGCATCTAAAGCACCCATGTGAACATTGTTTATATGTTTAGAATTAAATTGTACTATGAAACAGGTTTTATGTTTTCCTTTATTTGAGCCCATTCATCGTTTGAAGCTACAATTTAAAGTGAAATTCCGGCGCAAAATCATCTCATGGTCTTTTTCGGCATTTATATACATCAAATAAGCCATCGAGACAGTTTTTCAGACGGAAATCCAGGAGAGCCGCTAACACTGAGTAGCTCGGGGAAGTACGGTGAAGGCATTAAAATGGCTTTTGAACCACTAATACTGTATAACACCATACCCACACTTCAATAACACACTTCGTTTTATGTGTAGGGACTGTTCTCATGCTACTGCAGAGGTTTGGTGTTATTTTGAGCAGTATTGGGGGTTAGAAAACACGTTTTAATGCCTTCACCGTACTGCCTCAAGCTACTCAGTGTTAGCCACATCCGGCTGTTAGCGACCCTACCGGATTTCTCCCTTAATAGTTCATACACAAAAAAAACCTGTCTCGATGGCTTATTGGATGCGGAAAAAGACTATGGGATGATTTTGAGCTGAAATTAGACTTCAGATTCAATAAAAATCCTTGGTTTATAATTAAACCAGGTAATATGCACTATTTAAACCCTCAACCTTACAGCAAGGTCTGTGGTATTAATTCCCACTTACCGCGCTGTTACACTTTGTCATGAGATATCAAGTGGCAATTTTACCTTTTGATTAATTCACCATTGCTGTTTAGCTCTTTGTCTCGTCTGCCATCACCTTGCATTTTTTGACAATTAAAGGCTTTTGAATAACTATTGTGCCTTTTTTTTTAATTGGTGCACTAATTCACACTCCACAGTGGATAAGCAGCTCTTCACTTTTAAAAATGAACACAGGATTTCTAAACAGCTTTTTTTGTTTCTCTGTCACCTGTAATCTCTCTGCTGTGAAATCTGCTTAAAATGATAAGTACACTGCTTTAATTTGTTTATCCAGACAGGTTTCTTTTTTCATAGTAGATGTAGTGTCAGCCTCCTCTCTCCTATTTAATATCACACACACACATACATACACACACACACACACACACACACACACACACACACACACACACACTGTAAGGACACTCCTGTCTGTATTGTCCATCAGTATGCTTTCTGTTTGCTGTACTAACAGTTCAACAGGCTGTCTCCAACAGCTGCTCGATCACAAAGCAGAGAAAAATGTCGCTCTGCCATGCTACAGCAACATATGCTGTCTGTTGTACTGTGAACACATACCGACACACAGTAGATTTACTACCTTGTTGTTTCATTAGCCTCAGGTTGAAAATCTGATTGAAGATCTGCTTTCTTTATAGCTTCGGTACTTGATGCTATCAAATGTGTATCGTATCATTTTTAACATACTACTATATGTACTATACTTTTCAACCGTTACATCCTAACATCTCTCTCTTTCCCTCTCTCTCCCTCTCTCTGTGTGTGTCTCTCTCTCTCTCTCTGTCTGTCTGTGCAGTAATAGACGTGCAGGCGTTTGAGCGCCTCCTGGGTTCCTGTAAGGAGATCATGAAGAGGAACATCGCCCACTATGAAGAGCAGCTGGTGGCCCTGTTCGGCTCCAGCATGGACCTGAGAGACTGACCTTTCCACTCCACCCTCCGTGCCTTCTATTACACACACACACACACACACACACACACACACAAACACACACACGTCCTCTCTCATATCACGCAGTGGCTATACAAACTCGTCATAAGCTTGACACAGGGCATGCAAACATGTGAGAAGTTGTACATGACTCACATGCAAGTACATCAATGTCGATACAGTATGAACACACTCTCATACACATATACATATACATATACATTGACACCTATGTAGGCACTGAGAGACGCCCACTTCACTTAGTCTGCTCATCCTCGTGCACATACTAGTTCAACACACTCCTTGATAAGCTCACAGACACACTCAGAGAAAGCTAAAGGCCACAGACCTCGTTGCTCGAGCAGCTTCAACCTCTCAGTATGAATGTCTTTGCTGCAGTGACTTTAAAATAGGTAATGCAGTAGAAGTGCATAAAATACACACACACACTTAAGCACACAGTCCATATACATGTTTGAAAACAAGTCACGCTTCATATGTGCAGACTTTGCATTCTCATGAGCACTTAAACAATTCAAAGTTGTTCCAACGAGCCTCAGCAAAGGACACACACACACACGCACACAGACACACACACACACACACACACACACACACACACACACACAGATACATATACTCAAACACACACACACAGGCAACCACGCAAGAAAAACTTTTAAAATCTCTGAAAAGAAAAAAAATATTCACAAAAAAAAAGTTTAAAGAAGACAGATAAGTTTTAGAAACATTTTATGAAGATGAAAAAAAAAACAGAAGCTTTGATAAAATATTATTTAAATTTAAAAAAAAGTGTTTCCTCTTTGGGAGGCCGGGGTGCAGAACTTTGTGAGCGCGCTCCATTTCTTCCTCTACTGTTGTTGATTGAGTTGAGTTAGTGCTGGTGATTATTGCAGTACCACAGAAGAAGCAGTGAAAACAATAAAAACCCTACGTTTTCTGGGCCATTGTTATTCTATCATTGACGGCACACTTCATTGTATTGAATTAATTATTAATGTATTGTTATTATATATTCATTTGTTATTTTTTGTTTTACTTTGACCAATTCTGATAAATTCACCATCCATCTCTGACAAAATGTAAAAACTGAAAAAAAAAAATCTAATAAAACATTAGTGCTTATTTCTCCCTGATTATCCTTGAATGAGTTGTCCTGGATAAAAAAATAAAGCAAACATTTTGTTAAAAATCTCTTCTTGGTTCAAACTTGACTAACAACTTCAGAGTGTGGTAAACGTATTTCGATGATTCAGCCTTGTACTTTTGCTCTTTCTCTCTATCCGTGGGGACCTGGCTTGGGAACCAGAGGGTTGTCAGTTCAAGTCCCTGTACAGACAAAGTACGGAGTGCGGACTGGCAGCTGGAGAAAGGCCAGTGTGCCTCCTGGGTGCCTGGGAGCAAGGCACCGAGCCCCCAAACTGCTCCAGGGTGCTATACCATGGTTGACACTAAGCTACACCCTGGATTTGCATGTTTGCGGTGTGTGTATTAAAAGGGATGATGCATATCACCTTGTGGATTTACAAATTCTATGCAAGGGATGAACAAAATAATGTGCATTTCCTGCAAGGCAACATGTTTAAGAACATAACACTCACTATTTGATGACTTTCAGAGGATCTCGATCATTTCCACAGTTTGTAGCACATTTAAACTAATGTCCTGTTAAGTGTGTTTAATCAGTGTTGGAGAGGGGGTCTATTTAAGACAACTGCACTGCTTTGTTAACGCAGTATCCCTTTGTCAGTTTTTGCAACTACTATCAGCAGCTCAGGCATTTACTGTAGGTGCAGCTACCCAGAGGAGTCCCATTCATCCAAATGCCAATTGAGGAGTATGTTTGGAATAGAAAGCTTTTTCTTGTCACTCTACAGTCTACAACAACATTAGGAGTCCGCAACTCCTGATCAGTGCAACAGAAGGATACGAGCAAAAAACACCACAAAACAACTCCAGCAAACAACAAACTTCTAGGTTCTCAAATGTGTTAACTAAATAAATCCAATGTAGTTTTTCACTAGAATACATGTAATTATTGCACTAGAGTAAATTTAATTATAGCATTAGTATGATTGTAATAATTGAAGTGGAATAAATGTAGTTATCGTACTAGAATAAATGGAATTATGCACTAGTGTAAATGGAATTATTGCACCAGAATAAATCTAGTTGTTGCACAAGAATAAATGTAATTATAGCATTGGTGTGATTATAATTATTGCACTATTGTAAATGTAGTTGTTGCACTAGAATAATTGTTATTATAGACTATTATAATTTAATTATTGCACCAGAATAAATGTAGTTGTTGCACTAGAATAAATGTAATTATAGAATGAATGTGATTATAATTATTGCACTATTATACATTTAATTATTGCACTATTATAAATGTAGATGTTGCACTAGAATGAATCTAATTATAGCAGTAGTATGAGTATAATTATTGCATTAGTGTGATTGTGATTATTGCATTAGAATAAATGTAATCATTGCTGAAATGCAGTAGATTTTACCTCAAAAGGTGGTCATCTTTGCAGGTGAGGGGTCATTCAGTGTCTGTTTAGTTGAGTATGCTAGGTAGGCTCAACGAAAGACACTGTTCTGAGGTCTGGTGGTCTGTGCTTTTATGCTCCTGGAGCTGGAGCTGGAGTAGGGTAACGGGTCAAACAGAAGGTGTCAAGGATGAGAAGAGAATGTTTGGACTGCAGAAGCTGCATATAACTTCACCACAGATGCCTTTCTGTGGGTGAACACAAGTCTGATCATTATTCTTCTCCACATGCATAACCTACTCACCCTTTACAATATCTTGTAATTTTTACTTTGAACTATCTAGTAACAGTTTTGTGTAATAACCCTCCCATCCGCAGGGTGGCGGACCGTTTAGATCAGTGAGAAGCTCAGCGGACGAGGCCGTAGTGTTGCCGGTTAGAAACTGATCTTGGAGCCGATATCATTGACGGTTATCAGCTGTTGTCCATCCTTAAAATAATTATAGCCGACCCCAGATCAGTTGTCACAGCACTCTTGAGGAGGACGAGCACCGGCGAGACTAAAGATGTAGGTAACGTTACAGTGTGGTGAGAAACGAACACGAATTGTGTTTGTTAATGAATAGTCAACTAATTTCGATCAAATGTCACTGCACTGCATTTACTTCTGAAGCTGACAGTAAGCTAATGAGCTAGCTAACATGCAGCACTGACTGCCAATGTGTAGCCTTACCTTACATGGAAGCGGATGCCAAGAAGAGAGGAGGACTAATGGTTTATGTGTTCAAAATAGTGTTTTTCCTTTCTTACCAACACCCACGGGTCAAGAGATTTTGCTCGTTATGTTCTACATGAACATTTTAGCTTTATTTTAATTATTTTTTATTATCATGTATTTACTTTGGGGCATGTAAACACAGGATTCATTCAGGTTGAGGCTACATGATGCGATGGTGTAGGCGTTTAAATTCTATATTTGGAAACCAAGCTTTCCGATATAACTGTTGGACCTTTTCAACTGAATTCCATTGCTAGGCAACAGCCGTGTTCCTTGTTAACGTCCTGTCAGTTGATGTCATTCACAAACACTGCAACAGGAAGTAAACGAGGACTGTTTTTGAATGTCTATGTTAACACATTTGAAAAAGTTTATAGTAACGTTACCAACTCTGATAAAGAAAACGTATAAATGTTTTTTCTTTTTAACCGAAAAAAAGTTCATAAAGTGGAGGCGTGGCTGTCGTCGCTTTGCTCCCATAATGCATAGCGCGCGTGTTACATTTACCGTATTTATTAAACAATGTACACGTCTATTTAATTCAAAACGCTGCACCGTTAACAGATAATATACTCACTTCATATTGTTTTTGTCTGTCGCAGTTTTATAGATACACATAATTAAACGCGTATCCATGAACCGTAACAGAGGGAGGTGAGACGGCGAAAGGCTTCCAGAGCTTTCCCCACTAGAAGTTAGATCACTCTTGATTCTCTTCAGATCGTATAAATCTTTCGCCTTTTACTAAAGATTTCCGTGGAGAGGATCAATAAGAGTTTTAACTAATTTTTTGATGCCCTGCTCACGCGGGGCTTCCTCTACTGGTTCAAAAACAATCGTCATCCACTTATCCCGGGTCGGATCGCGGGGGCAGCAGCACAAGTACGGGACCGCAAACTTCCGTTTCCCGGGCTAAATTAACCAGCCCTATCTGGGGGATCCTGAGGCGTTACCAGGCCAGTGTGGAGATCTAATCTCTCCACCTGGTCCTGGGTCTTCCCCGAGGCCTCCACCCAGCTGGACGTGCCTGGAACTACTCCCTAGGGAGGCGCCCATGGTTCATCCTTACTAGATGCCCGAACCACCTCAACTGGCTCCTTTCAACGCAAAGGAGCAGCGGCTCTACTCCGAGTTCCTCACAGATGGCTGAACTTCTCCCCCTCTCTCTGAGGGAGACTCCAGCCACCCTCCTGAGAAAACACATTTCGGCCGCTTATTATTCATCTTGAGATACATAATATATATAGAGCTCAGTACTCTCCTCATGTCTTGTGGTCATGTTTGGATTAAGTAATATAACATTGTCACACACAATGATCATATTGTATCTGATTGTTCAGTCAGTAAAGAACACCACATTGCTCCCCGTGCTGCGCATGGGTGCGTAACTGTGGTGTGAATGATTAGATTAGATGTATGTAGATGTCCACTGCTATCAGTGTGAATGGGTGAATGTGACAAACACTGTGAAATAGCCTTGAGTAGTCAGAAGATTCGAAAGGCGCTATATAAGTAAAAGGCCATTTACCATTCTTTAAAGTATTTATTTGTCAAATAACACCAACAACTTACAAACGACAACAAAACCAAGCACAAACAGGCAGATAAAACTAAGCTTAAAGGACATCACCCCTCTGTGCCACTATCTTGGTTGTGATTATATCAAGTGCAGTGTGTTTCAACACATTCTTAATGTATCACATCTGAATATACACTCAGCGGCCACTTTATTAGGCACACCTGGTGCTTGATTAAGTGTCAGTGTGGTCTTCTGCTGCTGTTCCCTATCTGCTAGAAAGTCGGTGGTGTTGTGCGTTCACAGATGCTGGAGAGACAAACAGGAAACATGCTAAACTGGAAAATACCACAATATGAAAGCAACTTTGTTCACACATTTACTGTTCTAATAATAACATTACTTTTAATTGACGGCTTTAGGAAAATATTTGTTGTCTTCTTGCCTCGCACTGGAGTCAGCGCCTTGCACAAGAGCCTTTAAGTACAGTGGAAGCTCAAAAGTGAATATAATACAATTAAAGATGGCTGAATGGCCTACGGCATGTGAAACCAATGGAGCCGTTTGGAATGTTATTAGCAACAACGCCGTAGTAACCCTTCTAAGTGTCATAACTAAATGCTGTCATGACACTTGCCTAAAATACTCTAAACACCTGATGAATGAGAGGATACATTATTTCCTGCTGATGTAATCTGGACATCGTTTCAAAGGAATTGCCGTATGTGAAGGTATTGATAGGTTGACCCGTCCTCATCCTCTGTGTGATTCTCAACTGGCAGTTTCCTGTTGCATCTTTCAAACATCCTTCTTTTGTGCATGTTGTGAAAATTTGAAATTACGTTGAGAAGGCAGTACCGCTTGACTGTCAGTCGCTTGGCTTCAGCTTCTCTACTACCTCGGTGAGTTTGTATTTTTTTAAATGTTGCTCGTTTAACTCAAATTTTCCTCAGGATATTTGGACCGCATCATTTTTTTAAAATAAACGTTTGGAATTTGCGTTGTTTCTCTGAACATTTACAGACTCTGTGGACATAGAGGAAAACCCACAGTGTTTCTTCACAGCTTTAGATTGAACTCTCTGCGTCTGCTTCTTTAAGATGATTTTGAGTCCTACTGTAATAGAGTTTGAGCCTCTTGTGAAAAAACAGCATGAATTATACCTTTTAACATATAGTTTTCGACGCCTTAGCAATGTGTAGTAGCATTGGGCTATCTCCTACCATTTGTTGGCTCACATTGTGCTTCAAAAAGCCAATTAGACCATAATGTCAGAAGTATCATCATATCATATTATATATATATATATATATATATATATATATATATATATATATATATGAGATTTTGAGGGTACGGTATGAATCCGAATCAGTTTGCACATCTGAGGGATGTTTGTCTGCTTTAAAACCAAGAAAATAAGCGTTAATCGAACACAGTTGGTTAAATGGCAAAAAAGATGCAACAGAAACCAGTATACATCATGAATGTCATCACATTGCGTTGCGTTCGCAGCCGTCTCAAGAAACCGTGTGGTAAGATGTGTAAGTCTACTTCCCCATTCAGACTAAGACAGAATGATGGCAGCATTAAAACCAAAACTGCACACCAAGATGTGTAAATGCTTATAAAAAGAGGTGAGGAATGAGTGTACGAGAAAACTTAAACATTATTATTTGACAATCATCTCTTTACTTGTTAAGGACTTGTGTAAACACAGTGTGGGTGTAGTCAACCAAATGGTTAAAGGCAGGAATGGATTAAAAAGTCTCTTAGTTTGTTAAGTTCATCACCCATCTATTAGATATATTAGAAATAATTTTCTTAATATTAGACATCAGCTTAACATCTGCACTCAATCCAGTTATGTTCAGTCAAAGCTTAACACGATGCTACAGGGGTTTTTAATAGAAGAACTAAAAAAAAAAATAATTTTCTGTATTTATATTTTCAGGTATTCTATGAAAAACCCCTGTAGCATGTTTCTGTCAGTGTCATTCTGTTGCAGTTAGACTGTGGACAGTCGTGGAGCTCCTGGGGCCCACAAACGGAGCAGGATCTCGATGCTGATAGGCGTCGTGCTAACATTTAGCGTGTATTTGCATCGCCCAGCACAAATTAGCGGCTTTACACTGAGTTTGTATGTAATCGTGCTGTGCATAATTTGCTTCTATGTTATTAAATTTGTGTTTTGAACTATTGGTTTGACAAAAGGAGCAACTTTAAGATTGTGATAAGCATTTTTTATTTTTTCACCATTTTACATGTCAGGCCATAAAAATAGAGAAAAAAATCATCAGATTCATTGATGATGAAGGAACTTGTTGCAGTGCCACTTTAGTCTGGAGTCACACCAGAGCTTTATGAAGATCAATGACTCGCTCCTTCCTCTGTATCCACCAAGTGTCCACGAGCAAGGCACGCGACTCTCGACAGAGTAGCAGCGTGTTATGGTAAAGGTTGCAGTGGAAATAGGGAGTACAGACAGAGATTAGATAGAGATCAACACTCTAGTTTTATCCTCCTGCGTGCTTCTCCTCTTACAGCAGAACCGATCTAAAGACCCGTCAGGGCGCTCAATGTTTACATCTGTTCCAAATGTTCTGCTTACAAGATGAAGAAAGTCTGGTTTCTCTGTCAGATTTATCACAGAAACAATGTCATAATAGAGTGTATATGTGATCGATCAGACCTCCTCCACACCTCTCCCTGGCTCTGACTACCTGTTGTGTAATACAGACTGTTGTTTGACCAGACTAACCACAGAATAGAGGAACTGCATGATAAAAAGAAATGTTCTAACATCTGTGTTTTCTTATATATTACTTACACCGGAGATCAGAATTAGAGATCAAAGTATTAATACTTGATTTATTCTTAAATATTGTTATTTTTTATTGTTCAGATTTTGATAGAATGTGTTGTGTGCTTTGGCTATACCACTGCTGTCCTAGCATGTTTTTTTTTAAATAACCAAGGCGTGTCCAGATCTAAACCCCATAGAGAATCTCTGGAAAATCCTCAGCAAGAAAGTAATGTCTAAGAAACCCACTACAGTGACCGAACTGTGGAAGAGAGTGAGTTAGAATGGACCAAGATCAAACCAGAGCAGTGTGAGAAACTAGTGATGTCCTGTGGGCGCAGATTTGCTAAAGTCATTCAAAGCAAGGGCCTCTACACTTCCTATTTATATATTTAAATCCTATAGCCCTGAGAAAACATTGTTTAAATCTGCTTGTCTGACACAATGGTTACTGTTCTCTGATTTTGCTCAGTTTTTTTTTCACAAAATAAAGGTTTTTGTTGAAGTGCCTTGGTTATGTAAAAAAAACATGCCTGTACAGCAGTGGTATAGCCACAGCAGATATTCTATCAAATTCTGAACAATAAAAAATAACAATAATTCAGAATAAATGAAGTATTAATACTTTGTTCTCTAATTTTGACCTCCAGTGACGATGTAGGGGTTAAATGAAGACTGACTTTAGTTAAACCCTCAGGTTGGAACCATCTACGTCAGCGAACTCCAAACTGGAGAGTGGAGGTGAGCTGGACGTTGACCTGCGGCCCATCTCAACATCTGACTGTCAAACACGATATGTTGAGAAAGCCTGCGAGGTCTCAACATTGGATGGAGATGTTAAAGAGAAGCTGCACACTGACTCTAATCAATCAGAGAAGATCCGTGGCGTTCCTATCCACCGGCGTCCGGACCTGCTGGTTCCCTGCGCAGACCTGGTCAACTCTGAGTGGCAGAGGAGCCAGGCCGCCCGGGTGCACTCTCTCCAGAAGTCCTGCGCAGAATTCCCCCTCTGCCTGGTTCTCTTGAGTGGCCACAGAGAGACAGAGCGGCTGCTGGGCCACGCCCGGCTGTCTCGGGTCGTGGGTCACAGCGGCAGCCTGTTCGTCGAGTCAGTGGTGGTGTCCAGAGCGGAGCGAGGGAAGGGCTACGGCCGGACTCTGATGGAGGAGACTGAGCGCTACGCCAAGAGTAGAGGGTTCAAGCGCCTGTGCCTGACCACCCACGATAAGCAGCACTTCTACGCCCACCTCGGCTACATGCTGTCGATGCCGGTGCAGAACGCAGGCGCCATGGCAGCGTTTGTTCCTATGGAGATGCTTTTGAGGTTCTCCAGAATGCCAAGCGAAGAGACAAACACACAGAAGCAACCACTGACAAAGATGGCTGCTCAAATACCACAAGGAGGGGCTTGTGTTGTGGGTTCACCCCCACCTCCACCACCTCCTTCTTCTATCCCTCCTCCACCACCTCCACCTCCTTCTTCCATCCCTCCTCCACCACCTCCACCTCCTTCTTCCATCCCTCCTCTACCACCTCCTCCTCTTCCTCAGTCTGCAGGGCAGCCTGTAGTTCAGACTCTGACTGAAACTCCCTACAGAGACGCCAAAGGAGCTCCCATCTATTGGATGCACAAAGACATTTGACGAACACACAATCAGATGCACTTGGAAAACACGTTCACCCACATTAATGCACATTGTACATATGTATGTTTCTATGTGCACAGATCAAAAGACAGAAGTACAAACGTACAAACCCATCAATGGTCTTTCACACAGAAAATGAGTAATGGAGGAAATACAGGGAGAGACATAAATGCTTTTGTAAGCCAGAGAAATAGAGAAACTGTTTACGCCTTCATTCATTGGTAAATAACATTCAGATACACTCGGCCTCTCTCAGGCTCAGTCCATAAAGGCGTGTATCTCTGGCTGAAACACAGAAGTGAACACGTTTTTCAAAAAGCAGTTGTTACAAATGCCTTTTTATTTTCATGTTTTGAAGTGAAGGTGATGCTGTTGGTTTGTGGCAGTTTGGATACACTCAACCCTTGTTTTCACTTCTGAATAACTAGCTTAAATAATGACATAGTGAAGCGCCAGTGTAAATGGTCTTGTGACCCCTTAAAGTGCTCTTTACACTACCTGTCACATTCACACAGACATTCATACACTGATGGCAGAGGCTACCTTATCATCCATACCGCATTCAAACACCCATGCACAGCACAGGGAGCGATTTGGGCTTCCGCGTCTTGCCCAGGTCCACAAGCAGGCCAGTGCAGCCGGGCGATTAAATTGCCAATCTTTCGAATGGGGGACGACCCGCTTTACCTCTGAGCGTCAGCCGCCCATGTGTCTGTCCTGGGCCCAGACATATCCCTGTTTATCTCTAACGAAGCAGTGAGTCAAACAGAAATAGTGGTCAACACGATGAAAATAAGCCAACTTTAGCAAATTGTGAATTAAAGCCGCCCACCATTCGAATAGAGTGTTTATTGTTACTTTACTTGGATGTTTGAGCTTCACTTTGCAGAATAATGTACGTGCAGTTTGACACTACAAGACTGTTTTTCATGCTCTTCTTCTAAAGGGGAGGCGTTTCTCTGTGCTCACCTTAAATCTCTGTTTAATTTTAATGATTCTGTGACATCACAACTATTTTTGTAAACAAGCTCTGGTCCAAAAGGCAACTTACACAAGTGTGATGTGGAAACCTGAAGCCTCCAGGTGACAAACACTGACACAGACTTTTCTGTGAACTAGCAGACATCTTCTACGGAGATGTTAATATTTTGATATTGGTATATTTTCAATTTCTCAACGAGGGAAGAAGGCTTGGATGTAATTAAATAATTTCTAACTACTTAATTTAACTATTTTAACAGAAGGGAATCTTTTGAAAGAGGTCTGTTTGGAATTATAGCTCGACTCTGGAAGCATAGTAAAGATAATTGAGAAAAAAACATATTTGGCTCATCCAAACAGCCCAGCCTAGTACATTACCTTTGCCCTTTGAGCCGGGCCTGGGAAAAATCTATATATATTTTTTTAAATCCAGCCTATTCTGCTGCTATTAAATCACGTGAAACTGTAATGTTGAACTATTCGAATGTGCCTTGTTGATCTGCCAGATAACTGAAGCCTTATTTTCTTTTCTATCCTGAGAACATTCTGAAAATAAAGAGAATTTATCAACATATTCCTCTGTCTTTATTTTCCCATGTTATTATCTGCCAGAGTCGTTAATTATCAAATATAAGCTCACATGGTGTTAGAATTATCTTACAGTGCAAACAACATGTTGAAGGCTACTTTAACGCCTGTAAACTTGTGTTTAATTTCCCATGACAACCACGTTAAGAAGTCACTCCCAATGCAGAAAAGTTCCTCATCAGCAAATCTCACTTCCTTTTTCTCTCTCCTGTCAGGAAGGACCCATCAGTTGGTGAGCAGCCATGTTGCTGTCTCACCTCCCTCTCCTTTTCCTCCTCCTCTTCCTCTCTCCTCTGGCCTCCACCTCTCTGCCACCAACCTCCAAGCACGATCTTGTCCTCCCTCAAACCCCCCCTCCTGCTGTGGCTGCAGCAGGTCCGATCCTACAGGGCCGGCCCTTCGTTGTGATGTGGAACATGCCCACGGCCCGGTGTCACAAACACCACAACATCCACCTTGACCTGCGCGACTTCGATATCGTAGAGAACCGACAGCAGAGCTTCCAGGGACAGGTGACTGATCTCAGCTCAGTTTCACCAATGGGATGTGGTACAGACATATATTGATTCTGTTATGGAGCTTTTTTATTGATTTTAATATGTATAAATTAACCACGTTCTATATTTTATATACAAATATATGTAAAATGAGCAAAGCAATGCTTTTGATATGAATTTACAGTTTATATTTCGGGAAACTTTATGATGCATTTGTCCCAACATTTCATTTATTGTCATTCTACAACACAACACAAGATGCATGTTGTAGTCTTTGTATGATACAAAAGAAAAAAACAAAAACAAAACTCTTTATGGTGGAGTAGGGAAGATGAGTTGAGGATTCAGTCTGAAAGAAGTTGCTCTGTAGTCTGTTGTTACAGCAGGGGATGGTTGTCCTGGGCCGTGCTCGAACAATGCCCCTTTGTCAGGAAGTTTTCTACTGCTCCTCTTAAAAGTGGACAAGAACTTGGCAGGGGAATTTTACTTCCTTAAGTTTCCTTAAGAAATACTGTGCAGTGGTTTGTGAGCTTCCCTGACCAGGGGGAAGGTGTTTGCTAACCACGACAGGTTCTCTGTGATGAATCTAAAACTGCTCCACCTCGGTGCCATTGATTTAGACAAGCGTGTGTGTGTGTGTCTTTGCCTGATTTTTTCTAAAATCAACAAACAGCTTCTTGGTGTTGCTGACATTGAGCAGTACGTTGTTCTCTGAGCACCATGGAGAAAGAAAAATTGCTGGGAACATTAAACAGTTTGAAAGACGTCCTTAATGAGTCAAATTAAGAGGACATTGAGCTGGGGAACCCTGGGAACATAGAAAGACTCCTCTGAATGCAAACAGATAGGCTGGGATGTTGTTTTTGAGTCTGAAGAACCAATTTCTCAAAGCACAACAAGATCAGTGAGGACTGAAAAACACAGCAAATGTACCATTAAACCAAAACAACAAGCTTAAAGAGGGTAAAAAGCATTATCCGGCAACAGTGTTTGGTGATAACTTTCTAAATGTTTAAATCTCCTAGAAAATGACCATCTTCTACCGTGACCGCCTGGGGAAATATCCATACCTCTCTCGATATGGCAGTAGGGTAAACGGAGGGATACCGCAGCTCGGGGACCTCTCAACTCACCTTTCCATTGCGGCGACGCAGATGTCCGGCTTGCTGCAGCCAAACTTCACCGGTTCTGCCGTTATCGACTGGGAAGAGTGGCGGCCATTGTGGGAGAGAAACTTTGGAACCAAAATGGAATATCGGAGGCAGTCCAAGATGCTGGTGAGGCAGGAGAGACCGGATTTGTCAGAGACGGCCACGAAAAGGTTGGCAAGGCAGAAGTTTGAGGAGAGCGCTCAGAAGTTCATGGAGGAGACACTGCGGTCGGCGCTCAGAGGTCATCCCAAGGGACTCTGGGGGTTTTATGGTTTTCCAGCCTGCTTTAATATGCAGAAACGAAAGACAGGTAGAACTAACAATGTGTGTCGGGTTGCTCTTCATCTTATACATATAACATTGTTAAAATTCCTGAACATGAAGTTTCTTTTTATAACTGATGATAAAAAATGAAGCTGTCTTTTCTTGTTTCTGGTGTGTGATCAGATAAAAGCTACACAGGACGCTGCCACAATGGGACCGAAAAGCAAAACGACCGTCTGTCCTGGCTCTGGCGTCAGTCCACTACTCTCTATCCCAGCATCTACCTGCCACAAAGGCTAGCAGGGTCCACGGATGCAGCTCTGATGGTCAGGTACAGAGATCTGAGAACCATGGAGCAATGCTCGCCCACATCAAAACACTTCAGCACACAGCCTACAGCAAACCTCTAGTGACTTAAGTTGAACTAAAAGCTTTTGCACGCAGGACATTACTGATGGACATTCTTCTTCACTCAGACACCGACTGCTGGAGGCTTTGAGGGTGGCGTCAGTTTGGCGCCATGGCAACAGTACCAATCATGCCACACCGGTCCTTCCCTACTCCAGGCTAGCATTCACACACACTCTCACTTTTCTTAATAAGGTGGGATTTCTTGCAACTCACAAAACATGCACACTCATTCAAACACATACCAATTTAAAGTGTTCGAGTGTGTGTGTGTGTGTGTGTGTGTGTGTTTGTTTGTGTGTGTGTGTGTGTGTGTGTGTGTGTGTGTGTGTGTGTGTGTGTGTGTGTGTGTGTGTGTGTGTGTGTGTGTGTGTGTGTGTGTGTGTGTGTGTGTGTGTGTGTGTGTGTGTGTGTGTGTGTGTGTGTGTGTGTGTGTGTGTGTGTGTGTGTGTGTGTGTGTGTAGACAGACTTGGTGCACACATTGGGGGAGAGTGCAGCGCTGGGAGCTGCTGGAGTTGTGCTGTGGGGAGAGCTGAAATTTTCGGAATCCAAGGTATGTAATGTTTGTGAGAGATTATATTTGTGTGTGTGTGTGTGTGTGTGTGTGTAACCCTTCTCCAAATCTCCAGCATCAGTGCATCCTCCTCAGAGACTACGTACACACCATCTTGGGTCCCTTCGTCCAGTCGCTGAGGTCTATCACGAAGCGCTGCAGCCTCCAACTTTGCCACGGCAATGGGCGCTGTGCCAGACAACGCCCCAGCTCTAGTCACTTCGCCTCCTCAGGTCCAGCCATGGCCTCTGACGCTAATGAAATCTACCTCAACACTGAGTCCTCCAGTGACAAATCTTTTCACGACCACTTCATGTGTCAGTGCTACCTGGGCTGGACCGGGCAACAGTGTCAAGAGAGGCAGGTCGAAAACAGACAGAAGAGCCAGTAACCCAAACCTTTTTTATCAAGGTGTCAAAATAAAGCAAACCAAATAAACTATGAGTTGTGTTCATTTTGCTGTTTTTTCTTAAAGGTGAAATTCAGTTAAAAATCTATAATACATCATATCATATCACCTCAAAGTGCAAATACTTCAGAGTTTAACTGTTTATTTGTTTAAGCTGTGCTCATTATCTGAGGATCTTGCAGTGCACAACATTGGGGCCTGGGGAAGTTACCTATATTATTCTGGAGATTTTTAAACATGAAGTGTTTGTTTTTGTCACAATATAGTTTTATTATTACGCACTGTGCAGATATAGAATTTAGATAAAAAGTATTTAGCATGCTTTCACATTATTATCAATTTAACAGATGATATAATTAAAGGATGTTGCAGATAAGCTCCAGGTTAAAAGTAGGTGGAGTCAGAGGAAAAGGGATGAGCCCCAGGAAGCAGAAACCTACAGAGGAGGGAGTGTTCTTTCAACAGGAACTGGCTGTTCATTGGAGGAACCAGTGTGACCGGGGGGCGGAGGACTCATGCAGGGAGTGATGGACGGTCCAAAGCCTGAACCAGGGACAGCCGCAGCAATGTTCTTAATCACAACTAGCCAGTGAACTTTATTGCTGTATTAACTCTTTCTGTGTGGGGTGCTCTGGGCTCTTTCTGGTTGTGTTGTGTTGTGTTCAGTTATTTGAACACAATGTATTTATTTGAATGTGAACCCAGAGGGGCTCCATAGAACTGGTAGGATTTGTTATCACAGAATAAAAAGTTTCTGACTTTGTTCAAAAATCCTTTCACACAGTAAGGAGGCAGGAGAAAGTGATAATGTTTTCAGAAACATTCCATCTCTTCACTGCATTGTTTCAGCAGTTACATTTAATCATGAAACACAGACAACGTTTAAAGAACATTTTCACAAAGCCTCCTCTTCAGGAAAAACCCACTGTAAAACACCGTCTTACTGCACTATAAAGCATCTCATGTCCAATGTATATTTGTGTGTATGTATGCATGTGTATGTTTAGTTCTCTTTGCATTATGTCCCTCTTCTCATGGCAGTCAGGTTGTGTCTCAGTGCCTGCAGTTCTTGGACCAGCAGTGACAGCTCTGTGGCTGCAGCTTCTTTCTCCCTCATTGCCTCAGTCAACTTCCGGACTGCGCCGCCCTGCTGGACTGGAGGAGGAACAGACACAAAGACGAACTGTCAGTTTTGTCTATCTCAGGTTCAAAAATTTGTTTTGTTTTTGTTAATTCTAGCTTACATGACAACAACCTGTATTCATTAAGAAATATATGCCTATGCAGAAAAGATCAACAAATCTGCATGAAATAGAAATTTAAAGTGTAAGTCATAGATCTAGGAAATACAAAATATGTCAGAAATGTCAGAGCATTGAAAATAAATAATTGTGATTTCTCACCCAAAAAGTAGAAGATGAGTAACACTGTTAGCAGAAGCAAAGTGATAATAGCACAGCCCATGGCATAAGCACGCGATGAACTGGGTGTCAACATATCCTGCAGACGACTCTGCCATTTGCTGTTGACTGGACGGCCTCTTTGATTGATAGCTGTCATGTCACTTGTGTAGAGATTCCCATTCGAGGAGGGGGAGTGAGCAGGACGAGGAGGCCTCATCCCTGAAATCATAGACAGCGGAGTCAATCAGTGTTTGTGTGTGTATTGTTGTTGCTGGTCCTAGGTGTTTGTGTCTGTGTCGGGGGTGCAAGTACCTGTGTGGGCCGGTGTGTGTGTACCTTTGTGGGTCTGTTTGTGGTATTGTTTGTATAGCTTTTGGCTAGGTTCAGAGTGTGTGTTTACCATTGTGTCTGTGTATGTGTGCCCTTTTGTTTGTGTACCTTTGTGGCTCTGTTTTTGGGGGCCGGTGTAATTGTGTTTGGTGTATGTGTGTGTGTGTATTCTTCAGTGTGTGTGTATCTCTGTGGCTGTGTTGGGGGTTTATTTGTATGTATTGGCTGGGGTTAGAATGTGTGTGTGTGTGTACCTTTGTGTCCGTGGGTGTGTACCGTTGTGGCTGTGTTTGGGGCTTGTTTGTTTATATATGTTTTTGCAGTGTTCAGTGTGTGTGTGTGTGTGTGTGTGTGTGTGTGTGTGCGTGTGTGTGTGTGTGTGTGTGTGTGTGTGTACCTTTGTGACTGTGTTCATGGTGTGTTCGGTGGAGATCGTTGATAGAGTCCACAGAATGTAGCTCGATCTCTGTGAGATCTCTGTCGCTGACCCTGTAGAACTGAGGGGTGGTCTGGGAGGAAGAAGGCCTCGACATCTCGCCTCCTCTTGAGGGATGGACAAAGGTTCAAGATGGCCCTACACTTGTCCACACTTTATTTCTAGTGATTAGGTCTAGAAGCTATATAATCTTCCTAAAGCTGTGCAGTGCAGCTTTCTACAGTATTAGCTTCCAAAGCCCATGAGAGGCAACTTCTAAAAAACAAATTTTAAGAAATAAACATCCACTAAAATGGTGTATGAGGGAATTGGGCCTTGAAAAATTAACCAGCTGTTGACTATGATTGATTAGTTTGTGACTGGGATGTGAGATATACACAATAACATTATGTTTGATTTTGGTGCTATTTTTCATTTGTCATCCCAAGACCTAGAGGCAAAGTTAAGGGAAGGATTGGGTGATTTATCCAGAGCTCACAGCTTTTTATGGTGTGTTGATAATACACAGCCAGCACATTATGTATGTCTTATTGCCTGCTCTATAGGGGACGTCATTGCAACTACTGCAAATGTTTTTGTCTGCTCTGTGCTCATTTACGTGCCTGAAATTCATAAATAGAACTGTTCTAATTGGATCTAGTTTCGTTTGATCTAGATCTCAAATATCGTGTTGGTAAAAGGTAGAGATGATGATGTGACTGGTTGGCTCTAAAAGTGGAAGAGAAAGAAGTGAAACAATTAGAATATATTCTGTATTTAAAATACAGTTAGAGCAGTAGGTAAATATGTATCGTGTAAGAGGGCAATACATCTTTATTACTATCTGAAGACAGAACCAACAGGTCATGTGAATAGCTGATTTATCATCTATTAATAGAGCTGGTTGTCAAACCCATAAAGGCACAATGCTGCTGGAATTTGAATCAAAGGCTGAAGGACAGGAAAAGCTAATGACTAACTAAATGAATTTACAAATAGATGATTAACTGCCTGAGGACCGGATTTACAGGCTGTCTCTTCCCACTTACCGACTGTAAGAGAATAAGAGCTGCGTTGGGTTTTAAGTGTGCCTGCTTGTTTGTTCTTGTCAACCTGCCGCTCTTCTCGTTCACCCAGTCTCCTTACAATCAGACTCACGATTACTAAAACATGTGTCGGCATAGGAGCAGATATGAGATGCATAAAATATCCACACGGGTTATCCAGCGGCAAAAGTAAAAATAAAGTAATCCAACCGAAACGGAAATGAAATCCAACAACGAATACAGTTTTCCAGGTTTTGCCTCAGGGTCCACCTCCTCATGAGCGTGTGTGTGTGATTGTGTGTGTCACTGAGCAACTGTAGGACGCCCCAGTGCCACCCCCTCCTGCTAAGTATGTTTGTATGTCCATGTTCTGATTTAGCCCCAGCTGCCCTGTGAGAGTTAGAGCAAACTAGAGGCAAGAGAGAGGGCCCTGTACCCCCCCTCCAAACATGCTCATGTTTGCCCAACCCTGCAGGCCCTCGACGACTGAAATAGCAGCAGAAGCATGCCGTTATTATTAGATTCTTAGGCCAAAGGATGACTCAATGATCTGGGTGGAGGACATGATGGGGTACATGGGGATAAACGCACACACAAATACTCACATGGATAAATAGCGTTGGCTACACAACTTCATCTGACCGAAAACAAATGCTTTTGTTTCCAAGAAGTGTCGGATGAGAATAAATGTCTTGATTTCCATAAAGATGTAAATAAGATCAATTGGAAAAATCCAATCCGTAGGCAAATAATTTACATTAGGATACAATTTGTAATTGAAAAATGTTAAACATGAATGGTAAAAGGCATAAAATGATTCTTCTGCACATCACAGCCTGACATGGGCCAAAAAACAAAAGTAACATGCTTATTAAAATCCATAAATGAAGTGTGTGAGGGTCCTGTTTCTTAGGTACAGGCCATTCAACCCCCCCAAAAAATGTGTGCAAAAATATTTATACTTTTAAATGCAGTAAATCAACAACTGAGACAAATAAGGCATTTTTAAGTTTTGCCCTGTTGACCCATTGACAGCTTCTGCCCTCACAATGAGAAAAAGATGTAGATTGTGGGTGTAACTGAGGTATTCTGCTAACTTGTGATATCTGGCATTAATATCACCTCATTTAAGAACGATTGCATATCAATAAAAAACTACCTATAGCATCAATTACACAGTAATTACTAAAGTTGTTATGTCCTATAAAGGAAAGCTGTGGCATGGAGAATAAAAGGCTTATTGGTCGTATTTGCATATAATCACTCACTTTTTTCTGGCTCCTGTGACACACGTTTCAAGTGATACTTTTAATAAAACAACCAATAAACAGTGTCATGGTTATGGGTTCCAGTTTATTTTTAAATATAGTCTATTATGGCTCTGGGGCTGGCCAGTCATCATTCCTTTATTATCCGAGTTGTTTGATAGGGGTCAAATAGTGAACCCCCGCTGGGCAATTATACTCATCGAGTAGCCTACATTTCCCACAAGTCTTTGCTCCTTCCTCCAATCGCTGCCGCATCATGTGTTTTTGTCAGGAGAGCAAAAAACAATTCCAGAGTTTAGCAACACGGCGGAAGTGTTACCCGTCCAGCGTATGTTTGTGAGATCTACAGCGGGGACTCAGGCGGCATGATGTGGGCTCGGTTGCTGGTCGGCGTCGGGGGTTCGGGGCTCGGGCTGCGGGCTCCCAGGGACGGTTTGTTGCGGGTCGCTGGAGCTGCGTGCGCGGGGAAGAGACAAGCTTCCAGTGCAGATGTAAGTGGCTGCTCGGAAAACTTTTATCGCTGCGACTTCTCCATATTGCATGTGCAACACTTTGGTTAAAGCAGCTGCATCAGCGGTTTTTTGACTGGACGATGATGAAATATACTAGTTTTCTTCGGGAAGACGTTATATCTGTGGTAGGGGACAAAGTGTTTTTAATATTCAACAACCTTACCCTTTGCACCCTTTAGGTTATCTGTATAATATTCCAATAATGTTATTACAGTAGGTACATCTGTGGCCCAGAGTGCTGATATCCTGCTTTTCTGTTCACTGTTAAACTATTTAAATGGTCAAGGGTTCAGACATTTAATGTATTAAATGCCCTCGGTAGTGTGTTTACATGAATTCCTTTTTCTAGGTCATATTTCACATCTAGGCTGTAAAACACAAAACCTCTTCAGGATACAGTGGGTGTTTTTGGAGTCTGTTGGAAATATTTTGCCATTCTATTTGAACATTTGCCCCAGAAAAACTATAAATCACTGGCTCTTTTTTTTTTTTTTTTTTAGTGTTACTGCATATTACAATAATAACACGAGTGTCACAGTAGCAGTCAGTTCATGCAGACATAATGCACATCTGTCCCAGCAGACTGTCATCCTCCCCTCCTCCGCCTGCTTCACCTCACTGAGCTGCACAACATGATTTGATTAAAAGCACGAGTGGAAGACTCTACAGCGCTGTCAGCTCCATCTGTGTGACCTTACCAGGATTCATTCATTCAGTCATTCAGCAATGTGTTCACTCATTTACTTCCCGCACTCACTGAGGGGGCTATGAATGATCTGTAACGTGACTCCTAAATGATCAGTCAAACATAATATGTCAGCTCAGATTTATCTTTGAGTGTTGCACAAAGCAAAAGGGGTAACTAAAGAGACTAAAGTCCTAACTGTGCAGCAAGCTGTAATCTGCAGCGGTTCATTGATAAGTGTATGTGTGTGTTTCCACGTGTGTGTGTCAGTGTGTGTATTACAACTCAATTCATTCAAACTAATAGCTGACTTTGAACTTGAACAGTTTTGTTAAAAAAACAATCGAGTGTTATGTAAAAGGCCGACACACTCTGCCCCACAATGCAATTCTGCTGCTGCTACTGATAAGCCCCCTTCGCTGGCTGGTTCAAAGGTCAGAAGTCCGGGGCAGAAAGAACCGAACAAAGGGGCTTGGAAACACTGATCTGTTATTATTCCAAGTATGTGCATCTTCCTTGGAATGGGATGCAATATGTTACAGTGGTTCGATTGTTATAACATTGAAAACAATTAAAAACAAAAACAACGGCACAAACATCCCTGACCCGTGCTGTAAGATTTGAACACTGTATAGATGTATATGTATATATAGAACATGCTAATTGTAAAACCATTATACATGATTTCAACCATTTAGTATGATAATGAATGTATCAAAATTCACTTCCCTGTGTTTCTATGTTTCTGCACACTCAGTATAGTGTTTTATTTCCCCCCAGGCTGCCTTAAAGAAGACTCCGCTGTTTGACTTCCACAGGGAGCAGGGGGGGAAGATGGTGGAGTTTGCAGGCTGGAGTATGCCCGTTCAGTACAAAGACAGTCACATCGCCTCACACATGCACACCAGAGAGCACTGCTCCATCTTCGATGTCAGCCACATGCTGCAGGTGAGACGAGTGTCAACGGACACACTCAAATGCACACACTTGAATACAGATGAACAAATACACGTATACAAATGCACGTATCATGTTCGTAGACACACATCTTCATAGTAAAATTCAGCGCTTTTGTCAACTAGATTTGTTTTAGAGCCACAAAACGACCCACCAGAATAGAGTTATCTTGCTTTGCTGTGTTTAAATCTACCCCTTTGTTCTCTTTCATTCAGACCAAAGTCCACGGCAAAGACAGGGTGAAGTTCATGGAGTCCCTCGTAGTTGCAGATATTGCAGAACTCAAGGACAATCAGGTGAGATTTTGTTTCAGGTTGAACCTTTTTTTGTCCTCTTATGCAGACATATTATCACCGTTTAAATTAATATGTGAACTTGTTAGCTAACAGTGGGGTAATTTAACATTCAGCAGATAAATTAGCATTAATTTAGAGTCACAGAGTGCTGTTGAGATGATGTAATTTTGTAGGCCGACATGAAAATTCGAATTACCATTTGAATTATTGCAGAGGATAAGATCTTTGGCAAACAAAAGTGTATGATACTTGCACATTTTGTTTAGCAAAACACAAATGAACACCACTTTTATGATATTTAAAGCATAAATGCAATCTCTACAGGTAGAAAACTAACGTTAGACTATAAAGGAACTAAGCCACCTATATAACCTTCTTTTAAGAGTTGTCAAATTTAAATCATTTCTGATATCCACTCCCAAATTCCTAGATAGAGTAGTTTGGTTTAAAGTACATTTTGGATAAAATAAAAAATTCAAAATGATTGAAGAAGGCTTCAGTAAACAAGGTCCTTTTTGTCAAGGTGATGAGAAAATTGGGAGACAAACTCAATTGTCATAAATACTCATGGATTCACAGAAATAATGAGCCGTGTGATTGTTGTTTATTGTTTATTTAAGGATCCCTAAAAGCACATGGGGGTTCCCCGGTCTTCCTGGGGCCCTGAACGATGAAACACTTTACATACATGTAATATAGGCAACTTTGGAGGCAAAAACAATCAGGCAAGCTATGCACATGCTCAAAAAAGGGAAGTAAAGGGTGAAATAGTAACTTAGACTTTAAACATAAAAACTTATTTTCTCTCTCCTCCCTCTCCCCCCAGGGCACACTGTCCCTCTTCACCACTGAGAAAGGAGGGATAATTGATGACCTCATTGTGACAAAGACGGACCAGGGCTACCTCTACGTCGTCTCTAACGCTGGCTGCTCCGACAAGGACTCGGCTCATATGAAGGTAAACGCGGACAAAGAGTGTGTATAGACACACAGGTCAGGACTGTGGTAGACTGAACGTTTCTGGTGGTGTGTGTGTGTTGCCTGTAGGCCCGACTGGCAGAGTTCAAAGCTGCAGGTTTTGATGTGGATCTGGAGTTCCTTGATGAAGCGCTGATTGCTCTGCAAGGTGAAATATTCTTCCGTACTTAATTTCTTTCCTTCATCCCTTATTCTCTTGTTCTTTCCTTCCTGCCTCTTGTTCTGTCTTCCTTCTTCCCTTTCTCTTCACTCTCTTTCCTCCCACCTGTCAGCCCATCATTCTTAGCCTTCTACCTTTCGTCTTGTTTTCCTCCCTTTGTTTAATTGTGTATTTGTAGATAGTTTATCAGTTGTGCTGTGTGTTGTCAGGTCCTTCCATGTCTCAGGTGCTCCAGGAAGGGCTGAAAGAGGACCTCAGTAAGCTGACCTTCATGACTTCCACCTTGGCCACCGTGTTTGGTATTCCTGGCTGCAGGGTCACTCGCTGTGGATACACTGGAGAAGACGGGGTGGAGGTCAGTCTCTCTCTCTCTCTCTCTCTCTCTCTCTCTCTCTCTCTCTCTCTCGCTCTCTCTCTCTCTCTCTCTCTCTCTCTCTCTCTCTCTCTCTCTCTCTCTCTCTCTCTCTCTCTCTCTCTCTCTCTCTCTCTCTCTCTCTCTTACACATCATGTCTTTACTTGTACTTACATGCCATCATCTGTTAATGTAATACTAACATACCTTTATTGAAAATATACTTTTCCTCCAAAAGCGGCCTTTTATTCTTACATTGATGAGTCGAAATGCTGTTTCCACTTCATAAGTTCCATTCAAACATTTGGATGGAGACCCAGCTCTACAATCTGTCTGTGTCTTTGTGTCCCAGATCTCCGTGCCTCAGTCCAGAGTGGTGGAGCTGACGGAGAAGCTGCTGGTTAACGGTGAGGTGAAGCTGGCAGGTCTGGGCTCCAGGGACAGTCTGCGGCTGGAGGCGGGGCTTTGTCTGTATGGCAACGATATAGATGAAACCACCACGCCTGTGGAGGGCGCCCTAGTCTGGACCATAGGTAAGATTTGAGTTTTCTTTATAACAGATTTTTAGTATTCGCTTTTTCTAACGAGATTGTGGAGGAACAGGTGACGATTTCACACATAACCATGTAGCTAAATCCAGCAGCCGATTAGCCTAGCTTTGCATAAAGGCCGGAAGCAGGGGGGTGAACATAGTGGAACGTTTAGCACTTTACTCGAGCTTTGGATATATAGTTCAGTCTGTTGTGTGCATTAAAATCCAGGTTGAAAAGCTTTCAAAATGAATCAAGAAGACTTCAGTAAACAAGGTCCTTTTGTCAAGGTGATGAGAAAATTGGGAGACAAACTTAATTGTCATAAATACTCATGGATTCACAGAAATAATGAGCCGTGTGATTGTTGTTTATTGTTTATTTAAGGATCCCTAAAAGCACATGGGGGTGCCCCGGTCTTCCTGTTGTCCTGAACACTGAAACACTATACATACAACTTTAGATGTAAAAACAATTAGTAACAACATCCGGCAAGCTCAGCACATACACAGTAGTAACTTAGGCTTTAAACATGTGTGTTCAGTGTTCAGTCTGTTTTGTGTATTAATTCCATTGTTTTTTCATCTCATGTACAGGAAAGCGTCGGCGTCAGACCAAGGATTTCCCCGGCGCTGACATCATTGTACCTCAGATCAAAGCCAAGACAGCCAGGAAAAGAGTTGGTCTGGTGTCCACCGGCCCCCCTGTCAGACAACACACACCCATACTTAGCCCTGATGGAAAGATCATAGGTCAGAAAGCAAACATGGTGGCTGTGGTGGATATGAGAGAGCTGTGGAACCTTTGTATTTAATTAAGAGTGGTGCAACACCGCTGGAAGGAAATAACTGCTAGAGTTTAATGTGAAATAAAATGAATAGCATGTGTTTTAAAATAACATAAAGCACCACCACTGACACAGAAAAGAGTTAATGTTAAAGCCACAATATGTTGAATGTTGTACATGCATTGCTTTATCTTTTGTTTTACTACCACGGGGGAGGTCAAAGTCAGACATTTTCAAATCCTACACATGGTGGCTTCGATATTTCAAATTAAATGTTATTATTTGTAGCATGTTTTCACGTGTTATTTTGCATGCATAAGCCAAATTTTGATATATATTAATATTAAAAAAAAAAAACCTTATTATTTAAAGTATGTTACCAGTTCCATCATTTTGTAGCCTGGGAACCAGACAAATCTGCCCAGCTCATGTTTCATTTGCTCTGGCAGGTACGTCGTAGCCCCGTGAGACCATCCTGATCTCGCGAGCTCTATTGTATTTTACTTGCAGATCGGTCTGGTAACGTGCGTTTGATAGAGAACATTTGGATCTGTTTGCCAAGCGAACGTCACCTGTAATTGTGTCTTTTATCCGTGAATTTGAGTTACACAAACTGCAAATATCCTTTACTGATATGTTGTATACTTTCTGAGCTTTGCCTCAACGCTGTTAGAACATCATACACTTTGTTGATCTGATTGGTTGATTTGGCCCGTATGTTGGTGATAGATGGTTTGTCCAATCAGCAAACAGTATTTCGCCCCTTCCCAGAAGATCTCCCTACGAGAGTTCCCAGATGGATCTGCAGAGCAAATGGGAATCATGTGAATCAATCCAACCTGTTCTTTTCTGGTTTATTTAGGTGAGGTGACCAGCGGCTGCCCCTCCCCCTGCCTAAAAAAGAACATTGCCATGGGTTACGTCGATGCTGCATTCGCTAAGAACGGGACAGCCATCCAGGTCGAGGTCAGGAAAAAAGCAGTGTCCGCCACCGTCAGCAAGATGCCCTTTGTCCCCACCAACTACTATTCTGGATAGGAGGGACACACGCACAAACACACAAACACACGCACACACGCACACACACTGGAACGTTTTTCCTGTGCGTCTCATAGTCACCAATGCTGCCCCCTTCTGTTTACCTTCAACAATGTGAAACTGAAAGTCTGTATTGGTGAAAATAATCCAAAATGATAAACTATCATACGATACAGTATAGTGTGTGTGCTGAAAATAAATAGCAGGCAGTATTTTTGAGTCAGAGAATGTATGTATGACAGTATGGGCCTACATGCTCTCTTAACACTTTCTTTTTCTATTTAAAAAGTGTTGGCAACAGGTTAAACTACATCAATGTAGTGCACCTGTAGTAGGAACACAAACATTGAGGCTATGGGGACCATTAAACGCGTGGATTGAATTTACTTTTTGAATTGAATCTAAAATTAATTTAGATAATGAAACATGATATAATTTTCTAATAAAAATCTGCCTCCGCTGTACCAAAACAAAGATGCCAAAAGGTTCTTTTGATGTTTAATCGATACATGTCTGCATTTTCCAAGGTTTTTCATACCACTGTGCCAAATGTCTGTTTATATTGTTGTTGGTCATAAACACCTTGATCAAGGGTCAAACACAGGGCCAGCTAAAATAATAATCATAATAATAACAATAATAATAATAATGATGATAATAAGAAAATTAATAAGAAGAAGACAATTATTAATTATCATAATTAGCGCTAATTAACGCAAATGGCCAGTTCAGTTTGTGCATTTGGTGTTTTCGTGTTACCTAGCAAATTTAATCATGCAGTTCTTGTTTGGAGGGATTTTGAGGAAGTTCTATTTTGCTCTGTCGATGTGGTCAAAACTCGGATCTCCATATCAGATAAAACATGACTGGATCGGGAACCTGAAAGAGAAATTTACATGTGGTACAATGATAACCTAACTTTACAGTACGTTCATTGTCATTATGTGCGTTTTGTCTCAGCTACTGAAATGTAATTTCATTGTCTTTGTACTTTCTGTGGAGCTCTGAATGTATTATTTTGTCAAATACAATAACATGCTTAATATAGAAATAATACTACTGATTTAAAGCTTGTCAGTTTTTGCCATCTCGGTCTTGAAGGTGCACTTTTTTCACTGCCTTGTGGATTTTAATATTTAACAGAATTTTCATGTTAACTTTGAATAACGTTGTTTCATAAATTGGAAAATCTTTATTAAAGAAAATGTAATTTTCCCATGGCCTGATGTCATTGTTCTACTGAAATGGACACTGGTATAAAAAATGTAGGCTCCCAACGAAGGGTCTGGAGTGGCCCAGAGATAGGGAACAGGACTGGGACCTGCTCCGAGTCCCTCATATTTTTGACTTTCTCAAGAAGAAGAAGAAGAATTATTTTATTTGTCCCGCAATGGGTAAATTCAATTTTCACTCAATTATTATTTTTTCATGTTACACACACACACAGGCCCGAAATACACACACACACATGCACAGACAGGACCTATATACATGCAATTAATGGAGAGATGTTAGAGTGAGGGGGCTGCCAGTGACCGGTGCCCCGAGCCCCGAGCAGTTGGGGGTTCGGCAGTGCCCAGGAGATGTACTGGCACCTCTCCAGCCACCAGTCCACGCTCCATTCATGGTCCACACAGAGACTCGAACCAGCCAAGTCACCTATGGACTGAGCTACTGCCGCCCCAAAGATGCTAGGACAGAACGTCTATTTGAAAGTGTTATATTAAATATATATATATACAAATAAAATGTAAAATATAATATAAAATATACTGTATCTATAATTGTATGCTCAAATTTCTTACTCTAAAATTGTGGATAAAATTGTACTATATTCCACTATATTGACTTTTACCTGGATTAGATTAATTAATTTATAGAACTTAATTAGAAAATGAATGATAGCTAGGTTAAATGATAACAAAAGGAAGTTTTACCAGGTCTGGGATTTTTTTTAATTATATAAAAATGAACGAATGAAGGGGCCCATAATAGGAAACGAGAAGAAGACTTTTTTGATTTATTTATTTAATGTATTTCCTTTAATGTTATGTCCTTCATAGATGTAAGTATTGTCGCGTTAATGTGCTGTTTTTTATTTTGGAATTTTATTTTTACATGTTTGTATTATTTGAATGCAAATGTCTGTGTTTCTGTTATAATCTATAAATTTAAAAAGTCAATAGAAAGTTACATTCGTCCATCATGTCTGGCGTCGGTTAGACACCGGAAACGGGGGATGCTAACAGAACTAACCTGGCAACCCCGACCGCCGGTTAGTTCAGTAGTTACTGAGAGGAAGATGGTGGACTTGGCGACAGCAGCGTGCTCAAAACTCCGTCCCAAACACTTTATATCTCAACCTGGCATTAGATATAGATTACCGGGGGACAATCACAGATAATACATTGTGAAAACCGTTGAAGAAAGCGACTTTTTACGCCACCGGACAACTGTTTTATTCCGGGAGTGAAGAAAGCGGGGAACTGCTGCTGAATGTGCCCGTGAAGGACGCTAGCGAACGTTAGCCAAAGTGTCAACAAAAGTGTGGGAGAGAAAGTGTACGGTTTTTGGAGCTTTTTGACCCAGCTGTCGGGATAAACCACGGGAAAGTCTACCAATCTGCTCCTGCAAACCTCCACACCAACTGCCACATCTGTGAGGACTCGACAGTTTGACCGAAAGCAGGCTAACTTTAGCGAGCTAACACCAAGCTAGCTTTGTTGTGAACTGTGGATCGGAGCGCCGCACAAGATGCCGCGGAGTAAAAAGGGAAAACGTGGCTCCAGCAAGCCGGGTAAGTGAGGTCATAGCAGCAGTAGCGGCCATGCTAACACGCCCTCCAGTTTCAGCCAAGAAACCAGCAGGAATGTAGCCTACGTTAAATACTATGAGAGTGTTATGCACCACCACCATGCACGCTGAATTACTTCATCGCCTCACCTTTAGCGTTAGAGACGGACGTTATTAGCGGCAGAAGTGTGGCTATCTTTGCCATATAGCATGCATGATAAAACAGTGAGACCGCTTGTTGCTCCTCTAACTTTAGCTCCCCTTGTGTGTGGTTTTTCCAGCGCCATGTACAGCCATGTGGCTTATAATTAGGGCTGCAGCTTAGCAGTGCAGTCTGCATGTGTATGCGACATTTCATCTGTTCTTAAATGAGGTTATATACCTGTGTATAATCAGGGACCTATCGAAGAAAGTGTGATTCATTTTCTCATGCTTTTTGCTAGTGTTCAGGACCACGATTTGCTAAAGCCACACTTGTAGGGTTGGGGTGAACCGCGTGTTATTTTTAGCAGTAATACCATGCCATTTAAAAAAGGTAGATGATGACACAAGAGGATCAACGAGTGTAACGGGCAGTTTCAGTGCACTTTACACATGATTTGACTGTGCAGTTAAAGTTGCTGCTTTGGGAGTCACAGTCACAGGTACACGTTTTAATCAGTGTACAGTAGTGGTGCGGACCATGCATGTGCCTGTCAGGGCGTTACAGCCCCCTCACGTTTTATAGAGTGACGTCGGGGGGAAGCACACACGTGCCAGATCCTAGATGAACACCATTATCAACACACTAAAGATGCTTAAGATTAAAAGTAGAGGGCATAGTGGTGTCAATTTTGTGAGAACTAACTTAAATCTAAGTTTCTTTGTGGTGCAGTATTGTGCATCTGTATTTTGCAATGGAAATCTTCATGAATGGGAAAATGGAGCTCACGGATGTTGTGTTCTTCTCCAACATGGTCATTCCTTCATTTTACCAATCTTTCCATTCATTCATGCATCTGTCGACCATTCTTCTTCCAATCGATGCCCCCTTTATTTCATCCATCCATTCACCCCTCCGTCCATACGTCATCTACAGGCTCTCTTCGTCAGGAGGTTCTTCAGCTGCAGCTGTCTGCTAAAGCCTCGCTCAAAGGTAACTCCTCTGATGCTTGACCCACGCTTCGAGGCCAGTTCGAGGCTTGTCCAGAGGCTCTTGAACCTCACTACCAGTGCATGCAGCAAACCCGCCAGCCTCTCATGCTAAACTCAGCATCTCACCTGTATTTTCCCGCTGCACTGAAATGTTTTAACTTCTCCCACCCTCATTAGTTACCTGCCCAGGCTGCTTACTGTATTAATTGGCTGGCTAACTTTACACTGCCTCAGTGGTTCTGCGGCACAGTGGCATAAAAATAATTTTATAGCCTGATATTCTTCCGTCATCATGTTTGAACACCGGGAGTTTGATGGCTGTAAAGAATGATTAAAGTCTGCACACCAGAAGCTGCTCCTTGACAAATATATTGATAGTGACGTTTTTGGCACCCGCCCTTCCTCATACTTAAAATGAAAGGAAGAAATTGAGACGTACCTCATATATGTACACTCACAAGGTCACCTGACGCAGGGGTGCTTGATCCCCTGAATGTGTCAGCACCCAACCTCATTTATTTTTGGGATGTGCGTGCTTTTTGTAAAAGACGATAACCCACATCGGACCTTCTCATCCACCCAACCTTTTCACTTACACCTGGCTGCTAACATCTCCTTTGTGTAGACAGTGTGTTCTCCCATTGTATCATTAATTTGGTTGAACTGCCTCTGGCCATCCAAGCTCTTTTTCTTACCTGTGCTGACAGCAGGAAAAATTTGTATTCAGGCAGTCATTGCTTCCTGGAGTGACTTTGTTTTCTCTCTCTCTCATGCATACAGTATGCGTAGCCTGTATAATGTCATGCTAATGTAACCATACATGACATGGTTTTGAAGTCACCACACGGCATGATACACAGAAGTGGGTTCTATGTGTAATTGCGCCATCATAACTCTTTGTTGGTTTCCCATCCCACAATGCCTTACTGCTGCCATGTGATTTTTTTTGGATACTTTTACAAGTTATGTTTTTTATTTGATTGATGGATTAAAAGTTAAAATCTACAACTATTCACACATTTCTGCATACAGCAAAGTTGGCAGAAGCTGATATCACAAGTTACATATAGAGATAACAGGTTAATTTAGTCCTTCTTGTACTACAAGGCCATGGCTAAAGGAACAAGGTCCCACCCCTTTGGCTTGGGCGTCTGATTTGTCTATCAGCAGATCATCTATCTCAGGGACTGACGGACTGCAGGAGCTGTTTGAGTGATTGCTATGTAAGCATAAAGTAGCAAAGTGGAGACGACACGTGAGTCGAGGCAGGGAGCTTGCACTTGCCATAACTGAGCTGTGTGTGGGCAGGCCTGCGTGGGAAGATGTGTTGCTGTGTGTGTGTGTTTGAGCAACCTGTTCAGTGGCCGGGGGTTCAAGGACTGGGAAATTACTGACTGATACAGGCTCACAGGGGTCTCGGCTGCAAACAGTAGCTTTGTGAACAAGAGAGGCTACAGGCTGCTGTGCCAAAGAAAGAAGACTATTACATAAGGAAAGAAGGGTTGTCAGGGCTGCACTGTGAGGTTAACACTCACAGAACAGCAGAAAAAACACAGCTTTCATGGTTTCCAATTCAGACTGGAGGCTTTACTTTGTGTTGCCAGTTCAGAAGTATAAACACTTACACACCAGGTTTTACAGCTGACTTTGATATATATTAATGTGAGTAAAAAGGTACCTATTAATACGAACAAAACATGCTACTCTTGTCATATGGATAGTAGGGCTGCACGATATGAGGAAAAAATATGCTTTAATGTTGTTAAATAATTCAATAATGATATTAAATAAAACCAATAATTAAGTGTACCCAGTTCTGCCTTTCAGTGTACTGCTAAAAACCCCAAAAATGCTTGTGAAAGGAAACTTATACTGAACAACTTGAGCATTGAAATTAACACAAAAGGCACCAATAAAAAAGGATTATAGATAAGTTGCAGTTTTCTGCTGATGCTCTTTCAAGAGTGTTTTGTGTGATGTGTCACAGTCTCTTGGAATTTGTTTATTGTGAAAGTTGATATTATGGTGATTTAAAAATGAGTTATTGTGTACCCCGGATAAATATAGCTTGTATACTTTATCGCCACACAACAGTGTAATTATTTTGGTACAGCATGCTAGCTCTGTTCCTTTGTAAAAGAAGAGAGAAAAATAAACAGTACAGTTTTGTCATTGCGCATTCATGCAGTTATTATCAATCAGCTAAGCTGTAAAATATTTTACAAGCAGCAGCCAACAGTAAGATGTGTAAGGTTTAAGTTACAGTGCCCAAACCGGTTTATCAAATGTTACTGCGTGTCACTATTTTCCACTGATAGCAATTTCAGAAGAGCCTTTAAATGATGGTCTGGTACATTGTGGTAAATCTGTCGGCCACAGCAGGAATTCAGCAGCATTTGGTCTGTGGCTGAAGATAACTTCCACCCTGGATGCTTCACGTTTGTAGTTTAAAGAAAAAGCAGAATAGATGGTTGACTTTACGATGGAGTGCAAATATAGTCCTGCATCCAGTTTCTCATCGAGCTGCATTTAAATTCTTCTCTGAAATATTCGTACAGCCTGGGCACAGGTGGAAACAGCTTAACGATATCAGCAAATGTGTTGCTAGATGTCATTTCTACAGTATATTTATGGTAGGCAATCGAGCTTGTGGCAGAGTGGAGTGGAATAACAGAACTTGATAGTAACTCACAACTAAAGCTTTCACGTTGCATTGCTGCCACATTAAAAGTGACCCCTGGACTACCTTCACTGCCCCTGTTAACCTGAACACGAACGTGTATACACACACACACACACACACACACACACACACACACACACACACACACACACACACACACACACACACACACACACACACACACACACACACACACACACACACACACACACACACACACACACACACACACACACACACACACACACACACACACACTCTCTGACCATTCTGGATGGTACACACTGAATGAATGAATAAATGAGTGGCCTCCCTGGTCTCTAGTAATCCCCCCAACAGTAGAAAGTGCTGAGAAAGCAGGAACCTGAGGGTTAGCTTAGCCTGCGTGGCTCTTACCCCCTGTTATGTTCAGACTGTGTAACAAACTGACACACTCATTCTTATACACACAGGGCAGGAGCAATAAAACACTAAATACTGCCTAGTATTTACCTGTAAAACACGACAGAGAATCACCTAATGGAAAATCCTTCAGTTATCAGCTATTTCCAGATGATGGTGGCATATTGGAGAGCAGACATAAAAATGACACAGTGAAATATATTTTAACCATGTCATCATTGTATAGTCGAGCTCTTGACCTGCATATGAAAGTCGCATAGTTGTAGTTACCCCACATATAAGTAAAATTACAGTTTGAATAGCCTTGCTGTTATTAACATACATGGGAGAAGTCTAGTCTTCAGTTGTGAGAATTTGTCTTGTGTGGACACTTGTTCAGTGTTTTGGGACGTGCTTCCTATAAGAAAATTGTCAACATTGGGTTTGCCATTGATCCCTGTGTGTCAGTGTGTTAGTGTGTGCATACTCGCAAGAAAAACTCTACAGGTGTCCAGTTACTGACAAAGAAAGACAGCTGAGCAGAGTAAACCTACAGTCCGCTTCCCTAAACCTGCTATTAGTCACTGCTGAGAAATGACCTCCAGCCAAATTCTGGTTAATGTTGGGATTTGTCTTGTTAGTGTATTTTTTACGTCACTTTCACAGTAAACCAGCTGTCATTTGAGCCCTCTTCTGCATTTTATAGAGCTATAATAACTGGCTGTGAAAAATGTTTTCAGACGTGTCCAACACGTCACCCCAAATTACCATAGAAGTGAAGTAACATCTCTATTATTACCATAAAGCAGTGTATGGTGTGGCTGCTATTTTGTCTAACATTCTTTTGGTCCTGCACATAAAACTGAATATAGTGGGTTCCGCATATACTCATAGAGCTGGAGATAGATCCAGGTAACTGCTACATATCCCGAAAAGTAATGGGTAACACATTGTGAACTGCTCCCTTCTGAATTTAAACTGTTTTGCTCCAGATAAGTACTTTAGTTAGTTACCTGTTTTTACCTTGACTTGGCATAAAAAGACGGATTACTGGATTATTATCACCAACATGTTGGAGCATATTCAAAATAAAAAAAAATGCAAAATGCTCCCACGCTGCCGATTTTAAGGGGCTTTTTTGGCAGATATAAGGCTGGAATCTCAGTGCCCTCTGACATTTTTACAGCTCTTAATTCTCAACACTTTAGGTCAGTGGCACGAATCTCTCACACACAAAACAAACCTATGCATGCGTTACGTGACTGATTTCACCGCACAGGCAAATTAAGTGACTTGGGAGATTCATTTTCACGGCAACAATGCAGGAATCAGGACACCATTAGATATTGTAGCAACCTAGTCCTCATCATGCCTGTCATGATAGAGATGATCAGCATTTTCCAGATCAGCTGTTTCTAAATTGCTTTTCGCCCAGTCTGAAAACAGTATTCAGTCTTGTGTTTAACTCGTATCATGATTCCAGGCGGATTCATCCACATTTGCTCCCTTAACTTACAGAAAACCCGAGAGTATATATGTTAACTGAGTGAATTTTGAAGTTGTATTAGTGTATCTTAATCGTACAACCCTTCCCACATCTGTCTTCATATCCCTCCTCTCTCCTTTATTCTTCCCTCATCTCACCGTTTTCCTATCCGTTTCTTCTTTCTCTAGGTAACAAAAATGGGGTGAAGGGAGAGTCAGGTGCCAGCGATGATGAGCTGATGTCCGATATTCTCAGCCACTGCAGCAGTGCCAGTGAAAGCACCTCTGTGCTGGAAGAGGGCACAGGTTTGTACATAGCAAGAATCCAGTTTATTATGGATGATAGCCAAGGTACTGCTTTCATACACAGAAGGAAATAAATTCAGCCAACATTTTGTAGTACATTTCAATTCCTTTTGGCTCCTTTTTTTGTGATTTGACAGTAAAAAATGCATATATTCCTCCTAAACTGAAGCATTAAAGTTGCATACAGTGAACCAAAGTGTGTGTTGACTGGTCGTACACAGGAGGAGAGCAGGTGGATGAGCTGACTGCCCTGGAGCAAACAGAAGACAAACTCAAACAGTGTATAGAGAACCTGATGGATAAGAGGTGAGGTTCTTTTTTAAATTTAACTGTCTATTCACCATGAATAATACAAATAGGAAATGTCTGGACTAAACAGGAAGACATGCAAATTGACCAGGCAGACATTGCAGTGATGTTACAAAAAACCCAGAGAAAACTGTTACATTTGATTGCATGTCAATGGTGTCTTATCCCCTTTGTACATACGTCAGCATTGTGGTTGGCTGCCAGAAGCTGTAATAAATTGATTTATCCAGTCTTAAGCCATATTTTAACAATACACTTTTAACATTTACGTAATTTTTACCAAATATTTTAACTGGATGAAGTTTCTTACTCATTAGATGGCTGGATCTTAAGCTGAGCCAAAGTTAGTGGCGACAGTGTCGAAAGATTACTATTTTAATGTGAATTGCTTTATTCAGTATTTTTACTGGTTCAAATCAAATGACTCTGAGATCATCTCTTAAAATTGTAAAATCCTCGACGATGACTGAACGTCAGGATCTGAAGTTATCAGAGAAACAAGTTGAGCAAATGTTACTGGCAGCTTGGCTCGCTCCCTCTCCGGGGGGTCCTTTCTCTGCCAAAGAAACACTGAATTTTAATGTGCCAATGCCTTATTCAGTCTTTTAATAGTTTTTAATCATGCGATCGTTTTGTTTTGGAGAGGAGGCAATCTCTGCGGAATATTCTTAATAACAAATATCTGAAGGAATCCTAACCGTGAGAGACTGCCTGCAGTGACAGCAATGGTGATGAAGACAACAATAACCCTGATCCTACGCTACTTTGACAACGTCAAACTGTACCTTTTGTTATTGATCGAGAGACCCCCAGCAAAAAATGACATATTATGCGTGAAACACCAACACTGTTCTCCTCTTTCTCTCCTTGTCTCTGTTGTCTCTTTCTCTCAGCTCGAAGACGCGTCTAGCAGGTCTCGAGTCGTTGCGACAGGCCTTCTCCTCCAGACTGCTGTACGAGTTCCTTACAGAGAGACGCCTCACCATCAGCGACTGTTTGGAAAGGAGCCTTAAAAAAGGTGTGAATGTGTGTGTGTGTGAGGGATTAGGTTGGTGAACCAAAGTTGTATTCCACTATGCTGGTTAAATGTATCTCTGTTTAGCATGGTGCCGTGTTTTGCATGTTCACATGTCACTGCACATACAGTATACAGGGCTTTCTGCAGACTTTTTGATGATGCATATTTTGTTTAAATTCACACAGGGATCATGCAAGTTTTGTCTTGCTAGTACAGAAAGAATTCCATCTGTTTCTTAAGGTGGAGCAGAAACACAGTCAACAGTAACATATAGTTAAACAAATAAAAACTTTTTTCCCCCTCCAGGCAACGTGGAGGAGCAGGCAGCAGCGGCGACAGTCTTCACCCTGCTCTGTATACAGCTGGGGGGTGGAGATGAGGCAGAGGAGGGCTTCAAGATGCTTCGTCCTATCCTCACAGCCATTCTGATTGACAACGGTGCCAGCATAGCAGCCCGCCAGAGTGTTAGTAGTCGCACAAACCTTCTCTGATATTGTGCGAAACTGCAGATATGGAGCTGATACTGAAATGCATGTCAGCTAGGGCATGTGCATGTGAGAATGCTGGATCAAAAAATGCGGACTGCAGCTTACAACTCAGTCAACAATGTGGCAATACAAGTTGCAGAGCAACAACACATCTAAAAACATCTGGTTCAGCCAAGAGTTCATTGAGTGCAACTTCTGAAATTTAGCACACAACCGCAGATTCTCTGTGTCAAATATGTTCTCACTGACTGGAACCAAAAAGACAGAGCTACGAAAGAGCTTTCTGAACAGAGAACATTAGCAAACCAGGAAAGATTTAATGGTTAAATAGGTTATTTAAAAAAGAAGTTGGATTAGTATCATGGTAGCCACTCTTATTGCACTGGTCATATGTGATGTTGGAAAACATCAAGTTTGCATCAGCTTCACTCTGTCTGTCCTTGTTTAATCAAATGTCTGGTTGTTTGACTTTTATTGCATCTGTGTCCGTCAGTGTGCCAGAGCTTTGGGGGTGTGCTGTTATGTCTCTACTGCTGAAGAAGGAGAGGTAAGCACAACTTGCTCTCAAAGGCTGAATCCATCATGAACTGCTTAATTCTTGCTGGGGGGGTATAGGGGATTATTTGCACCACGAGGAATACTTTGACTGCTAGCAGAGGTTTAATTTTACCCATTGTTACCCCCACATCTAATTTTATTTAAACCAAAACATAAAAAGCTACAAAAGTTTATTTAGCTATCTGGGATATTAAACCATGACATGGCAGCAACATAACAATAGTTGTATTTACCAATACAGTTTGTTTTTCTTAACCATCATTACATTTCCTCTCTCTTTTTCCCCTCAACCTCATCCCTGAACTCCTCAGGACTTGGTCAAGTCATTGGCCCTACTGGAAAGTGTGTTCATGTCTTCCTACCCCAACAGAGAGGGAGTGCTGCCCACACCCAAACCTGGCAGTCCAGGCCTCCACTGCGCCGCCCTGCAGGCCTGGTCACTGCTGGTTACTCTCTGTCCTGCATCTAGACTGACTGTGCTGCTTGACCTGTGAGTGAGATAAACTCTGTTTTCAAAATGAAAATGAATGTGTCAGTGTGGACTAAAGAGTTTAGTAATCCTTCAATTTAGTTCTGTTAAGCTTCATGAGTGGAATATTTTGTTCAATCATGTAGTGAAGTAAAAAGTCATCAACAGTGACAGTAACACAGTACAAAGTAACAGTAACGATGTAAACAACAGTGATTCACTCTGTCTGTCTCCCTCCCTGTAGTCACCTCCCCAAACTGCAGGCATGCCTGCAGAGCAGTGATGTCAACTACAGGATAGCAGTGGGAGAGACCATCGCCCTGCTGGTGGAGCTGGGACGCGATATAGCCGAGGTTAACACACACGCACACAGATAATTGTTTACCTTTGGAGGCTGACACAATGCTGTGCATTTTTAACTCATATCTATGGTTTAAGGGGTTTTCTGGTTTTGTTGTCATATTTCTGGGCTACAATTATGTCACTTGTGTGTGTAGGAATTCGAGGTGGAAGACAGTGAGAGTCTGTGTGAATGTCTGAAGAGTTTAGCCACAGACAGCAACAAGCACCGAGCCAAAAACGACCGGCGGAAACAGCGCTCCATCTTCAGAGAGGTTCTACATTTCATAGAGGTATGTTTTATAGTTGCAACAATGATATTTGAATGATATGATAATCCCTTTACTATCGATCTTTTTCATTTTTGCGTTGTCTACATCTGCTCTGACCCTGTTATGTCTGCTTTCGTCTCATGCAGAACGAGGACTTCACAGATGAGAGGATCCGTTTCGGAGTGGAGAGTGTTTACATCGACAGCTGGATGAGGAGAAGAATCTATGATGCCTTCAAAGAGATCCTTGAGTCTGGAGTTAGAACCCATCTACAGGTCAGGAAACACGCTGAAGGCAGTAGTGTACTCCAAAGGAACTAGTTTGATGTGTTCTCACAGGAATAATGACATGTTTGTGCCCCAATACGGCTGCATATGGTTTCGATTGCTGCAGTGTGCACGGGCAGTTGGGAAAAGGTTGTACACGCAGCCCCGATCACGGTCCACTTGTTTTCTGTCACTTGGTCAGCAGTGTCACGTGACTGCTTTTTGGCCACATATTTTTTGCTTACATAAAGTAATACTAGTTTTAGTTATGCATCTCTTCACATCATGACTGTGCTCACATCCGGCATCACGCCATTAAACAAACACCTGAAGCTGAGAACGGTGAACTCCTGCCTGCGGGAGCCTATTTCAGCAGGAGGCTGTGAGCACAGCAAATGTAGTTTCGTGTGGAGTGTAATGCCGGCCGGCACACCTACATATGCACCACATACAGTATGTGTGGGTGAATCCCACTGCCTCGCTCTATCACTTAAGTTAAGCAATAATTCATGAACACTAAATGAGACATCCAGCATTTTAGCATACTAGCAAAATGGTTCTTAAAAGGCACTTCACTTCATTCAATTCAATTTCCTATTTTAGACTATGTTGAAGGTGAATAGTGGATTTTCAAAGCTATCATATTTCCCCTCTAGCTTGATCTACTCATTTTGTTTGACTGTTGAAGTTCTCATCATAATAAACACAAAACAGTAAAATCAGTAGTTTTACAGTTGGGCATTTGTGTTCACCACCGCTGTAAATTGTGTGTGTTTTTGTTTTGGTGCAGTTCAATCCACTACTAAGAGACATTTTCGGCCTTGGCCCTCCCCTCATCCCGGACGGTATTGTCAAAGTCAAAATCTCTCGATTTGAAAAGGTAAAGGCATCTCGTGTGTGTGATTACTTTTTTTTACATATTTCCTCTCTAGTCTTTCATTTGTGCTGCATCCTTGTTCAGCTGCAAGTGTCACAAAGCAATAGAAGGCATCCAGTGTAAATAAGAATTTGACAAGAAAAAGTATTGTTGCACTCATCTCTTTATTTTTTTTTTGTCTTCAACAGCATCTTTTCAACTCAGCTGCCTTTAAAGCCAGGACTAAACAGAGGAGCAAACTCAGGGACAAACGGGCTGACGTCATGTGAGAGAAGGACGGGGATAGAGTGGAGGGATGAGTATGCGAGGAACTATATTGAGGTGGATGCAAAACGATGCCTTCAACACTTCAGCTGTCAGACATAAAAAGACTCATCAAATTCTTGACAGGGCTTTTTCACTTGTGCTCTTCAACTGAAAAGTAATACTTCAGACTCACGATGGCCAACATTTGTTCTTAGTCACAAAGGAAAAGGCATTTTTAAAGTTCCTCCTCTCCGACATTAGCTTCACAGTGAATTGCAAAACCAATTTGCTCACAGTATTTCCAAAATACTAGTTCTGATGCTTCAAAGTGACATTTACTGTAAAAGAATGTTAAACTTTTTTCTTTCTTTTTTTTTTACGTCGGATTGAAACAACTTCATTACACAGCAGAGTAAAATAAATGTGATATCAAAATGTCTTATTAATTGTATCAATAGAAATATAAAGAAAGTGAAGTATTAAGTGTCATTGTAAGACATTTTAAAGCTTTATGGTACATCTGAGATCTGTGGAAGCCATCCGTGTTACGGCCACAGAAACCCTCTTTGGTGCTGATGAGTATTGTGTCTGATACTCAGCTCGAACTTCTGCCTGATGGCTTGACAGGTCAGTCAAGTCTTTTTAATCCTAATTATTGACTTCAGTTTCCACATAAAGCTGCTCGTCCTGGACATAACCAGTCCTGGTTAATCTCTGACGTGTTTTTTTTAATGTTCAAGCATCAACTTCTGTAACAAAAATCAAGAAAGAGCCACAGAAGTATTCTGGAAAAACTTCCCTCTACTCCGGACTAAATATTCCTGGTTATTCTCTCAGACGTCCTCAGTCTCTTACAGCCAGAGTGGTCACTTCAGCTGCCAACCAGAAACTCACTTAACACAAACAATGCCAGCTAAATGAAAATAATGACAATGTGTGTAGTGTTTGTGTGAGAGTGTTTTAATTGAATTTTATTTAACATCATGAAATAAAACACATAAACAAGAAGTTGCCTAATTAAAAAAACAAAAACAAAATCATCCAACCATCAAATCAAAAAGTTGTCATCTTTGTATTTTTTTTCTTTAGAGAAAATACATTTTATCCATTTCTCATGGATAATTGTATTGTACCTTGTAATTTATTAAAAGAGCAGTACTGTGTGATTTTTAAGAAATTAAAAAAAATGCTAAGAACTGTTTACAGACACAATGATGGGAAGAATTGCGAGGTATTTTGTTTTTTTTTCCATGTATATTTTTAATGCAAGTTGGTGGGTTATACAATCTATCCATGTGCATGTATTGCAGATAGACTGTACATAGGAAATGATGATAAGATGTGTACTTGAATCATGAGAAGCATTTGAATGATTTCCCCTCTGATGGGCAGTAAACACAGGTCCTGGGTGAAGTGCAGCGAACAGGCCTCTCATATTACAGCTTCACCAAACTGTTGCATCAGTGGTGCTGGTGTTATGGCACATGGACAGAAGATGGATCAAACAAAATAAAGACTATTTAAGCACGTTCTTTGTGTCTTTTGTAATTCCAAGAAGTTGATTCTTAGAGGCGATGTAGTTATTTATAGAATTTAGGGAGGCCTGGATCTGAAATAAAATAAATAAATGCTAATACACAATGTGATAATATGTAGAAATGAGCACGAGCAACGTACATCACATTTTTGAATGCTGCTGGTTATTAAATGTTCAAGAAATACGCTATGATATCACAATTTGTGTTAATATTTACAGTATGTTTTAGGCTCTGCTGCCCCCGTGCGGTCACTTCTCTAGATGACACCCCTCTAAACTAAACCAAGTGGTATCGTCCATTCATGAATACAACATGGAGGCGCTGGCAGAGTAAAAATCATTGCTGTGAATTGTTGAATCAAGTGCACGGGAGGCGATCAAACCATTGACAAGAGTATCACGGAGAAACTCATGAACGGAGCTGCAGCACACCGAGTCCCGCGACTATTTGAACCGTCCGAGCAGCTGTTAACGGTTTAACGTTACTGCTCATTGCATGAGTTAGCACTTGTGTGAGCTGCTCGTGCAAGTGTGATAGTTGGTGTGAGCTCTGTGTGTGTGTGTGTGTGTGTGTGTGTGTGCTGTAGCAGACCGATGGACCCCGGACAAGTCACCGGGGTGTACGGAGAGGTCAGCGGCCTCCCTGCGCCTCTTTCCGCTCATGTGAGTGAAGAGCAGCTCCCAGAGCTCCGGACGTTCACCGTGACTGCTGGTGAGCTTCTGGTGGACTCACGCACTCTCTCACTCATCAGTGGCGGATAAAGGCGGTCAGGGGCCCCAGGGCTACTGTTTGTTAGGGCCCCCCACATTATTAATCATGATTTATCAGAAAAACCCCAGGTAGAAGACAAGAAGAGTCAGCAACCTTGAAAAATTTAGGGATTTTCCTTCGTAGATCTTGGTCCCATTGTTCTTTCAGTTGTGTTTTCTTTTTCGTGCTGCGCTATCGCATTTCCTTTCTGACATTTTGCCGCAATACTGTGTAGTAACAGTGAGTGATGTATCATTTGACAGCAAAACTGCCACATGATGGCAGCTGATTGGGTAAATGTGTCCCATATCTATCCAATCAGTGACTTAATTTTCTAAATGTTTCCAAGAGCCCCAATAGAAGGAAAGTTATTTATTTCCCAGCGAGGTAAATAATAAAAAAATTAAATAAAATAGTCTGGCCAATCTCGGGCCCCTGCACTAATGGGGCCCCTAGGATGCAGCCTAGGCCAGCCTGTGCATTAATCCGCCTCTGACTCAATGATAGTACATCACTGGGATGGATCACACAACTCTTCAACTTCAACTGTCCTGAAGTGTATGTGTTTTTTTACTGGCTAGCTAATGAAAATCGATGGCTGCCTGAAAAATAAGAAAAAAAAACCCTCTGAAATCTGATGAAGTGGAAAATGATCAGCACTAATATGAAGAACACATGACTTGTGCTTTGTAAAACCAAAAAAACACAGTATACTCATTTTAACAAAGAGCAGGCTATTATGGAAAACAAGAACTGTTCACTTTGCTGTTAAAGACAGACGAGACACATACGTCAATGCTTTTCCAACGACCCCTAGAGTCTGCAAAATTCATCAGAGTACAGTCTATGAAAATGTTTAAAGGGATAAACAACAGAGCAAATTACATCACTATTCTTTGAGCCGTACCAAACATGTCCTGAGGGTGCCACTTGAGGAATGGGGTCATTAATGTCAAGTTTAATGCCCAGGTTTGCCCAAGAGATCGATTTTGTGCAAATCTGACACTATGAACTGATGATGGCACAAGAAGACAACTCACAGGTTCTAAAACGGGAATGGTTAATCATCCACAGTAAACTCCATTCAGCCCGTTGCTATTTGTTTATAAATGTTAGTTCATGGGTCTATAAGTGACCGGAAATCATCCTCTAGGAATGATGAATGCCCAAGTCAGATTATCTAGACAGTCTGGTAGTTGCCCATCTAGCCATCTTGCTTTCTCTCTCTCCTCTTATACGCATGTTAACCTGAATCAACTGGTAGATAATAACAATTAAGGAGATCCTATTTGCTTAGATTTCAACCACCCAGCATGAAGAAAAACCCCTGTGGGAACGACTATGACCTTCACCATGTCTTTGGACCTCGTGACAACCTGCCGATCAAAGGCGCTCTGCTGCTGACAAGAGGGATCTTGTCTTAAGGGTTTAAGAAGGTTTACAGAATAAAGCCATCTGTTTCTCTGGAAGAATACCATTCAACCTGACTGTTGTTTATTGGATGTTGTACATTATATTGGATTGTGAGTTCAGGCCAGGGAAGGACAATCATCGCCTCTAAAGACATGTAACTCATCATTTGGTCCAAGTGTCAAGCAAGTCCCACAAATCCTATTAACTTCTATTGGATCAACAAATCATGGTCGTGGTAGTTTGCATTTTCTGGCCAAGATCGTAAAATAGATTCACACACACAAGGTTGAGATGAAGAGTTTGGCTCTTGGGCTTGCGTGTTGACACATTTGTATCACACAGGTGTGGACAAATAATGTGTCATAAATAATATGTCAAATAATGTCCCTGTGTCCACATTTTCAGAGTGGAGTCAGAGTGACCTGGTCCGAGGCTCCAGACTTCGCTACTCACAGCAGTGGACTCTGATCACAGACAGCAACGACCACAAGAGCATCAGGACCGTCCTCCCTCCGGGACCCTGTGTACCTGTGTCTGGAGAGTGAGTACACACACAGACACACACTCAATATGGCGAGAAGTTTGTTAGGTTGGTGACTCTTGGAGCGATATCCTAAACTCAATAGGAAGTCGGCCATTTTTAATTTTATGGCCATTTTTACACTTTTGCATGTGTCATACTTTAACGAACTCCTCCTAAAGTTTCCGTTTCTGAACGCTGTCTCCGATTGGTGTGTTCATTGATCCACTCTGACTTCTATCCTCGCAGCAGGGGACTCGGTTCCCAGATGCAGGATTATCCTAAAAAAAAAAAAACAGCGTATAAACTAATATAAAAGTAATCCCTCTGAGTTATCATTTATAACCCACTAAAAGTTTGTGGTGGTGTCTGTATCTGCAGAGAGCATGCCCTCTGCCTGGATTTTCCATTTACTTCATATTTTGCTGTATTTTGGGCGTTTATGGGCATCAACAAAGAGCCTTTTGGCCCTGTGTGAGTGTGTAACCCCCCTTCCAAAAACAGCTTGCTGGGTGTGCAGCTTATTCTCGGGTACCTTAGCTTTTTCATTACACGTCTTGTGTTTTGTTTTGCCTGAGTTTAGGAGTTATGCTTTGGCATGTCATTGCTTCTCGCCGGTGTGTGCCCCAGCTGTAGGATAAGGACCGCACTCAGAGCACAGCAGGGGAGCGATGAGGAGCAGGGGAAACACTTAAGAACATAAAAACACACAGCAATATGTTGTGTGTTTGTTTATTTGCACTTTGTTTCACGGCAGTTAAGTTCTAATCAGAAGATAAAGTTAAATTCTTCTGATTCACGGCTTTGTTCTTACGAGCGCTGCTCCCTCTCTTCATTCCATCTCTAGCTCGCCCACCATTGCGCTCTCTCTCTCTCTCTCTCTCTCTCTCTCTCTCTCTCTCTCTCTCTCTCTCTCTCTCTCTCTCTCTCTCTCTCTCCCTCTCAGGAAGGAGAGGAACTTTGAACGCTGTCTGTTTCTTAACACCAGTCGACCAACCTCCACAGTATACCTTTAAATTCTCACCTTGCTGCAGGTTACAGGCAGATCAAACCTTTAACCTCAGAGTGCAGTGAAACATTGCTTTTCAGTTTCTCTTTAACTGAAGCCAAAATCTGCTCTTCAGGTTACTGAATGGAGTCTCTCCCATTCGAGGCCTGAGGGCTGTTGTCAGGGAGACAAGTGGCCACCAGCTCCTGGAGGTGAGAAAAAATAAACTGCAGTATCCTCTGTGAGATCAATGAGTATTTTGCTCAGACTCTTGTTATTTATGGTTGTTGCTGTTCAGATATGGGACCGCCATGGCCTCAGGAAATGCCTCAACCTGACTGCTCTCAACAAACACGGCAGAGTGTACGATGACGGTGAGATGGATGTTGGAAGTCTTTTCTTGCTTCCCCCAGCAACAAATAAATGACTAAGCGCACCACTGGCCCAGTCACGTCGACTTACAGTGTTTTCCACCATTCTGTTGCACCCTTGTATAGTTGTGCGTTCATGTAAACACTTATTTGTGTGTGTGTGTGTGTGTGTGTGTGTGTGTGTGTGTGTGTGTGTGTGTGTGTGTGTGTGTGTGTGTGTGTGTGTGTGTGTGTGTGTGTGTGTGTGTGTGTGTGTGTGTGTGTGTGTGTGTGTGTGTGTGTGTGTGTGTGTGTGTGTGTGTGTGTGTGTGTGTGTGTGTGTGTGTGTGTGTGTGTGTGTTTCCAGCCCAATTTGGCTGTCTCTCATGGTCGGAATGTGAGAACAAACTGCTGTATGTGGCCGAGAAGAGCAAAAACTCATCAGAAGTAACACATGAAGGGGGATCTGCATGCAGGAAGGTAACACCCACACACACACCATATTGGATATGATTTTCAAGTGAACAACCAAAATTACATTGTCTTAACAACACAGAAAAGTGTAAATGTGTACACGTCACTTATGCTTGTGTTTGTTTTTGTGCTCCAACAGGACAAGAGTGTGTACTGTGAAGACTGGGGCGAGGCTCTGACCAATAAGAGCCTTCCGACAATCTGCGTGGTGAATATGCAGAGCGGCTCCGTCAGCGTGCTGCAGGGCATCCCGCCTGATGTCTCACCTGGACAGGTGAGGACAGAGACCTGCTGCTACGGCTGGTCCAGGTCTCTGCTGAGAATAAAGTCAAAATGAGATCACTCGACCTTTAGTGTGTGGACGTTGTTCGGACGCGTTCCACTTGTGTCAAAGTGCCTGTACAGATTGATTGACAAGTTTAATAATACAGTGTTTGTGTGTGTGTGTGTGTGTGTGTGTGTGTGTGTGTGTGTGTGTGTGTGTGTGTGTGTGTGTGTGTGTGTGTGTGTGTGTGTGTGTGTGTGTGTGTGTGTGTGTGTGTGTGTGTGTGTGTGTGTGTGTGTGTGTGTGTGTGTGTGTGTGTGTGTGTGTGTGTGTGTGTGTGTGTGTGTGTGTGTGTGTGTGTGTGTGTGTGTGTGCGTGCGTGCGTGCGTGCGTGCGTGCGTGCGTGCGTGCGTGTGTGTGTTTTGTCGTCGTCGTCGTCCAGGCTCTGTGGGCTCCCGGCAGTCAGTCGGTGGTTTTTGTTGGTTGGTACCACGAACCCTTCAGACTTGGGCTGAAGTTTTGCTCCAACCGCAGGTTAGATGGGTTTGTTTTCTGATTCAGCCTGAAAAAGAACAGTAACCTAAGCACCAAAATAAACAGAAAACAAAGAAACGAAAAAATATGTCAATTATCGTTATTATTACAGTATGTTGTTTGAAAAAGAAAATGGAAAACATCAGCAAATGAGCAGAAAAAGCAGAGACAATGTTAAACATCAGGCTATTGAGTAGTGTATACATATAGTTTATTTGTATAGCAGGGCTCAAACTAAACAGTGGGAATTACAGTTCGCAGTTTCATTTTGTGCCTCTTCCTCTTAAAATTCTGCTTCAGATCAGCGTTATTCAAGCTCGACCTGGATGGGAACTGTGGTGAGCACATTGTCTCTTGTTAATGACAGAAATACTAAAGCATAAGTACCTAAATATGTTCTTGAGTAAATCTACTTAGTTACATTCTACCACTGCCTGTACTTTTCCTTCGTCCAAACCAGAGTGTCTGTCTGGGGACAACCTGTCGGTGTCCTGCCCCAGGCTGAGTCCAGACGGGTCCACACTGATCTACCTGCATGGTCAAGTGTTTGGTCCTCATAACCAGTGCCTCAGTCTGCAGCAGGTACACTGTTTGTTTGTGTGCGTGTATTTGTGTGTCTGTGTGTGTTTCCTTCTGTTAACAGTTAATTAAGAGCATGTTAATCCTCCACAGCTGGACCTGAAAAGCGGGAAGATATCCACTTTGTTGGATGTTGTAAACAGACCACAGACTGGTAGGTTACAGATTGTTACACTGTGCTCTTTACGGACGGAGTGCATGATGTAAGTGCAACATTTTTTTATTTTTTTTTATTATTTAAAATAAATGAACACATTCTTAGTCAAGTTTCAGTCAAAAGCGATGCGTTTTTTAACATAGGTTATAAGCCTGCGTCAGATGTATGTTATTAATGTCCAGTTTTGCAGTGTTTTATGAATCTTGTAATTCTTGAATTAACTCAAATTGTCAACAACATTCCAGTAAAAGCATAAGAAACTGTTAACAAAGCAGGATAAAAGAGCTGCTATAGGAAGAGTGAAAGAGATCAGTGGACGACCAGCATTGAAAAAATAATAATGTCAAAAATGAAATGTAAAAGGCGTGTATGAAGCTCTACCATCACGCTTCAAAAATGAGATGTAAATGTTCATTCTTTGTATGCTTCTCTGTTTCAGGTGAGTTCGCAGGCGTGTATGAAGCTCTACCATCACGCTGCTGGTCTGCAGACGGTCAGAGAGTTGTGTTCAGCAGCGCCTGCAGAAACTGGAAGGTAAAAGGATATATATTTACACACTTGATGAAACGCAGAGATTACAACTGGGGGTGATCAGTGAGCTTTAGAGGTTTTGGTAGATGAATTTTGTTACATTTGGACTCTTAGTTCTTCACATAATCAATACACAGACATGAGAATGATATCCATCTTCTCATCTAACTCTCAGCCAGAAAGCAGATATTAGATATTTCCTAAAATATGAACACTTCCTTTAAACAAAAATGCCTACAATACTATTTTTCGGCATTATTATTTTTTGTTCATCACATCTTCGTATACACACCGCTTGTGTCTAATTTAACTTCTCATTCTCTCTTTTTCTTAGGATCTTTTTATGGTCGATAGAAGAACAAACAAAGTTACCTCCCTCTCTGATAGTAAGAGTCCATCCTCTCCTCCACCTCTTCCTCCTCCTCCTCCCTCTTTTCTGTCCTCATCTCCATCTCTTATTTTCCCTCCTCCTCCCCTCTCTCCTCTGCTTCCACCTCCTCCTTCGCCCTGTTGGCTTCCCCATCCTCCCCCATCTCCTGCTTTTCTTCCATATTCTCCTTTTCCTCCCCCTCCTCCTCCTGATGCCTCTCGTTCTTCTCTGGCATCCCGTCTCCATCCTACTCCCCTCTCCCCTTTTCTTCCACCTCCCCCTTCTCCTCTACTTCAAGTTCCTCCCCCTTATTTTGACTCTCAGCTTCCTCCGCCTCCTGTTCCTCCTGATCCCCTTTCCCTCCCTCCTCCTCCACCTTCTCATCTTCATCTTCGGGAGCACATGAGAGAACAGGAAGGTACGACAAGGCCAACAGACTTAAAGTTGCCACCGACATCCTATTTCAAAATAAAAGTCAAAAGTTGCAGAAACACCACAGGAGCACGTAATCAACGAAGATGACTCAGAGTCTGTCTTCTGATTAACAGAATTAGAACCAAACACAACTGAAAGACCACATTTCCTTACCAATGAACAATGATTTTTTTTGTTGGAATTTATATTTTAAGAAATGCCCAGGTGAAGATTTTATTGCAAGAGCGGAATTTTGCTGGCAAAGTGCATTTACAATTGAAATAATTTAAACTATTCAAAGTACAATTGTTTTTATTTCAAATGCATCTTCTGCACATCATCTACATCTGTGATTTGGATACATAAATGCTGCAAGACCTGCACAAGTAATGTGTTGTAATGTAATTAAACAATCTTTATGTTTAATTCCCCTCTTTTGTGTCTCTACCTTGTTCTGGCTTTGTCATCACTTCTTTCTCTCTCTTATTGCCTCTCTCTTTCTGTTACCTCCTCTCCTCAGCAGGTCTCTCTGATCTTCCCAAAGTTTATGGCAGCTGGAAGCTGCTGACAGTCCAAAAGGACCTGATGGTCGTCTGCTGCTCCAGCCCTAACACACCTCCCACTCTGGTCAGACTGCATGCAAGCACACACACACACACACACACACACACACACACACACACACACACGCACATGCATGTACACACACGTATGAGAGACACCAAGCATTATGCTACTGAATATGCTCACTCATACTGTATGCATTGTACATCAAGTAAAGTCAGATCAAAAGTGGGGCTAAATGCGATTTCTTTGTTTTATGGACCATGTGTGCGTGCGTGTGCGTGTGTGTGTGTGCGCGCGCAGAGGGTGGGCTTCCTCCCTTCAGCTGGTGAGGCTGTGACCTGGCGAACCCTGCAGCCGCCCGTCATGACCTTTGACTTTCACTGGACAGTTCTAGATGTTACATCTCCACCAGAGGAGGACAACACACACTACTGTGAGCATGAGACACACATCATATACAAAGATCACTCTTTCAAAATGAAACTTGCTCTGATGTGAAGCTCTCTCTCTCTCTCTCTCTCCCCCTCTCTCTTTCATCAGCTGGTTTAGACTTCGGGGCTGTCCTGGTAAAACCGTCCTGTCCCCTCGATGAAGCCAAAATTCCTCTGGTCGTCTTTATTCATGGTCTGTGTTATCTGCGTGATTGCTGTATGTCCATTTCCTTTTGAAACATATTGCTTGATTTATATTATGTTTTTGTTTGTATGTGTTATGCTCCCCCAGGTGGCCCCCACTCCCAGTTCCCAGCAGAGTGGAACAGCACCTCAGCTGGACTGGCTAAACTCGGCTTCGCTGTGCTCATGGGTGAGACACATCTGTTGATCTCAGACACACACACACACACACACACACACACACACACACACACACACACACACACACACACACACACACACACACACACACACACACACACACATACACACAGCATACACATATGTTGGCACACTTAAATGTCCTCTGGCTGTAACTACATATAAGTACATATATATGAGAGTGGTATCGATATTTTTCATTTAACTCTGGGCAAGTAAGTGAATATTGCAAATATTTCTGTGTCTTTTATGTTTAAAAACAAAAAAAGAAAATCTTGTTTATCTTTGTGATAACCAGTTAAAAACTAAAGCAGTAATCCCCAAAGGCTATTCCTTTTCTCTTTTGAGTTATCTGTCTTCCCTCTCTCTCTCCCTCTCTGTGTCTCTCTATCTAGTGAACTACCGGGGATCCACGGGGTTCGGCCAGGACAGCATTTTGTCCCTGATCGGTCAGATTGGAAGCCAGGATGTAAAAGATGTGCAGGTACTAGCTGACACAGAGTCCTGGAATGAGTGATGTTGGCACAAAAATCTGTGAAATATTTAAGAATTTCAAAGATTGAGGATTGGAGTTGTGATGATTGTGAAGGAAAAAGAACGTCATGTGTTAAACCGCAAACCGCTCCCTCCGAACTGAAAGTAATTTGTGTCTTTACCCAGACGGCCGTGCTCACCGCACTCCAGAGGGACATCACTCTTGACCCCAAACGTTTGGCTGTGATTGGTGGTTCTCACGGAGGTTTCCTGTCTTGTCACATGGTCGGTCAGTACCCGGAGTTCTACAGAGCGTGTGCGGCCAGGAACCCTGTCATTAATGCTGCTACTTTATTGGGTACCAGTGACATAGTAGACTGGTGAGACACACGCACGTACACTACAACTCATCCACGCATGAGCTTTCGCTTTACTGCGACGCGTAACGTTCTGATCCTCTCTGTGTCTACAGGCGTTACACCAGTGTGGGGCTGCAGTACTCATATGACTTGATTCCCACTGCTGAAGCCCTGGCTGCCATGTTAGAGAAGTCACCCATCACACATGCTGCTCAGGTCAGACACACACACACACACACACACACACACACACACACACACACACACACACACACACTCTTTAATCAGAAGTTATTTCTATTCTACGATGTATGAAGCTGCCTTGATAACAAGACTTTAAGCTGCACTAGAAGCTCAAGTTCATACATTAATGTCATAATGATGCTATTATTAGCAGTGGCCCAGAAATTGTAGTGTGCACTGCAGTGTGTAATAGACAAGAGGTCATACAAAAGCAAAAGGTTTTCCGTTTTATGGCAATTTGTCCATTAGGTTTTTGTATTTTTTTTTGTATAAGTGGATATTTTGACTTGACCGTTCATAGCAAATTTACGTGGGAATCCAGGAATTTGTTTTCTAGACACAGGACTTTTTCATAGCCAGACATACGCTTCATGTTTCTCATGTTTCATTTTATCTGTGATATGTTTGTAGATCAAGGCTCCAGTGTTACTGATGCTGGGGGGCAGAGACAGGCGAGTGTCTCCTCACCAGGGTCTGGAGCTCTATAAAGCACTGAAGAGCAGAGCTTCACCTGTCAGGTAAAAGAACAATCTGATCCAACACAACAGCGTTTTCATTCAGCTCAGACATTCCTCTTATTTTGTCCTCACCCTCATCAAGACTAATAGTTGTGATCAGACGCATTTTCTAAGCTCTGCCCATCATTGTTTTTGTCCATCCAGATTGTTGTGGTTTCCAGAAGAAGGGCACTCTCTGTCCAGAGTGGACACGCAGGCCGACTGCTTCCTCAACACGGTGCTGTGGCTGCACCAGCATCTCTAAACACGCACACACACCCTTGTAAAAGGGCAAAATTAGTTCACTCCCACAGCAGTTGACAGTCTTGAAGAACACACATCTGCCTTTTTAACAACACAAAACACATTCTGTCATTCTCCCAGTCAAAGCATGCAATAAAACGAAATCCTCCAAACCTGTATAATAGATTTTGGTCACGTTTGATTACGTATAACAAGTGTCCCGAACTGTCACATATACTTAAACAACAACTTGTTATTATATCTCACTCATCCGCCAAGGTCAATCCTTGATTTGATGCCTGTTAAGACTGAGCCACATCTGCATTATTACAATGTTGTTCTACAAACAAAAATAGACAGAGCATACTGGCAAAGTAAATGTAATTTCCTACAATGTACAGCAGGTGGCAGTCTCTGTCAGTATTACCATGTTTCCTTTTCTCTGAACATTTATTCCAATAATAATTTAACATTTTTATCAAATCAGCCTTGTGATACATACGGCTAAAAGACTGTTTGGGATCGCTGTAACAAAATATAATGTAAAATAGAAGAATCACTCTGCATGCATTAGATTGACGGCATATTAAAATGAGTAGCTCGGTTCCATGTGAGTTAGACCCTCTTAGTGGCCGTATCATCACTCGCTTTAGATTTCTCCAAAAAAGGGAAAGGAGGGAAAACCCCAGAGACCCAGTGATAGAGTCAGGTTTAAAAGTGCGACATCTAAAGCCCTGTAACCACACAGACCCACTGCAGAGCTTTAAAACAACCAAACCACTTGAAACCTTATCCGGAGCCTTTCATTTAGGCTCTCGACCACCTTCCTCACAGGGCTGCCCGGACAAATAATCTACTGTAACCTTTCAAGTTCACAGTTATAGACAAATCTGACAGAGCAGCCTCTTCCTGTCTGTTTCTCTCATTCTGAATTTCTTGTTTGTGGAGATTTCTGGAGAAAAAATATCTGATTCTTGTTGATCTCAACGGACACTCGTTTACCTCGTCTTTCCTCTGTTTGGAACTGGGCAGGTCTTTCCCACATTTCTGGACTTCTTTATCATGGACTTCCCACACATTCTGTGGTCAACATAACTGATTTCAAAATAATTCTTTAGCACTCAGCAGGCTACATCTCAGAGCTATATTTTCACTAACAAACCCTGTCCTCCTGTTGTTGCTAAAAGAATAAGGACCAAATGTGAGGACATTATGTGGGTGGATTTGTTGGGACTTGACAGTGTCCTTGAGCGGTCCCACCACTCTCACTTCCCAGACAACACAAGTGGGAACTCTTCAGCTGATGCTGGTGACAAATGCAATTCACAGATGCGGATTTTGAAAAAGCAAGCGCCCGAGATGAGACAGTGAGTTGGTTGATATCTTCCAGAAGTTTCCTCTCAGCAGTCTCACCCCGGTGCCCCAGACGCAGCGCCGATGTTAATTGTCCCCTCCACCAACACTTTGCTCTGCGGCCTTGACTGCAGCTGCTGCCCGATGAAGTCACCGTAATGTGGGTGTCGGGTGAGGTCACCAATTTGAAAGATGGAGGGAGAATAGGATGGAGATTGAGAAACTTTTGATGAGGAAGCCAAAGATAAAGAAAAGAGGAGTGAGACAGCCAGCAACTGGGTGTTCCAAACAATGAGAGAGCCATATAGAGGGAGAAGTTCACGGCGTCCCGTCGTGGTATTCTGGTGTGTGGGCCGGGGCACAGAGATGAGGCATTGTTGAAAGCTGAAGACAGGGGAAAGACTCATGCTCATGCTGGGTGTATGTAGGAGGTAGACAGACAAAGGGAGGAAAGAGTGCAAATGTGTTTTCTAACGCTGAGGGACAAAGAGTCTTTTGGAGTTGGTTTGTTCTGGTGCTTCCCCTCTCTAGCGTGCTGCAAACAAAGACAAAGAAAAGTAGAACAGCACGGCAGAGGACGATGGAAAAGAGCTGAATACAGTATAACAGGAGAGAGCCAGGTTAGGTTACATTGTCCTACAAACACACATCAGTTAATAAAGGCTTCACTCTGAAAGGAGCATGAATTTACTCAGCAATTTCATGGCAAATCTTCCTTTTAAGACACTTTGACCTGAGGATGGCGCTAGAGGGAAGCTCATGGAACATGTTCCAATATGAATGTGCCTGGAAGATATTAAAGCAATGTGCAAATTAGATTTTGTGTCTTTTTTTTCTCTTACAAATGGAAACTTTGTCCTGGTGTTGATCACCAAAAGCATTAGCTACTATATAGCCCCATGAATATCCACAAAAACACATTTGGTAGTCTAGTTAGTGCTTTGGAACAAACTGTTATCACCGTTGAATTAAATGCATAGTTTGACATTTCAGAAAATACACTTTATTGCCAAGAGTTAAAAGAACATTTATACCACTCTCATGTTTATATGCTAAATATGAAGCTAGCCGTTTAGCTTAGCACAAAGGTTCTGTTTTTTTCACAGGGGCTTATGTGTTATGATAATTTCATGCAGCAACTTCCTGGAGTGTCCGTTTGTCTGGCAGCCTCACAGTGATGACAAAACTCCCACTGTTTCCAATGTTTGTGTGAAGCTGACTTGCATGTTTACCGTACAACTATGACGTCTTCTCATTTAACTCTTAGCAAGACAGCAAATTCCCTGCAGTTTGCAGGTAAGGTAATACATAGGAAAAGGTTGCAGCTGCGTACATACTTTATATATATATATATAATGTGAAGAATTAGAATCAGTTTGTTGGAGGTTGATTTTGTGTAAGTGAATGTGCCCGATAGGGTCAATAGTGGAAACTATTGCTTGAGGGCTCCAAACTGACTGACTGAGCTTTACTCCTCTGAGCTGTCCTGCAAGAGGAAATGGCCTTTAAGTCCTCATCATGTTATGGGGTTGAGAAAGTAATGTACTGTACTGTTGGAGTCCAATGCTTTAAAGTCCATAGAATAAAGAAAACTAAAAAAACGAGTTTAAAAACAGAAATTGGTTTTATAAGGTAAATAACTCAAATTCTCAGCCATTGAAAGTTCCAAAATCGGCATCTCTCCACACTATGTAAGGGCAGCAGGTGCCGATCTACAGGGGGCAGGTGCCCCCCATTATAGAGGCCCCCCCCCCCCCAGCTAACTTTTGTGTTCTTAAAACTGTACTTGTAAAAAAAAAACTGCCACTATGTCCACAAACTTTTCAAAGCATTGAAACAAACAATAAATCGGCCAAAAGTGAATAATTGTAAATATAATCTTCGGCCCCTGACCCACTCAGCTACGGCCCTGCATCAAAGGCGCCGAGCGGCGTTCACGGTCCGGCTCCCACAGCGACTCTGCTGCGGTGGAAAGAGTGGAGCATCTGAAGGTGAGGTTAGTTTCCCCTGCTCAAGTTGAAACACTCCAGTTTGACTGAAAGTCACATCTGTAATGAATGTCATGTTTGCTGAAGGTGATTCAGCCTCAGCACTAACAGTGTGTGTGTTATTCAGCCAAACGTGAAGTCGCTCACTCGTGTACTGTAAGAGCACGTTGCCCTTTGGTTAGTTAGTTAGTTACAATATATTTAAACCTGTCTGTTTCAGTCCATAACGTTAACAGAGGGTCGCTGTTTCGCGTGCGCCACGTTACAACAGACTGCACAGTGCTAGCTAGGAGAGCAGTCATTTTGATTTGATGAGCTAATCAGTCCCATAAAACCACCTACTGTCAGATATCACAGCAATGACGCTGCACAAATGAAAACCAGGGGACATCATTTACTGTCACACTGGGGAAATAACAAATACAATAGCATACATTAGTCTAAACTCTCTAATTAATACTCTACTCCTACATACCTGGACACTTATCTTAACTTTATCCACCATTTAGGTGCAATAATTTAATCTTACTGCTCGTTTCTGTCCTATACAGTCATACATATTTTATCTGATACACTTCATCTACATTTAACTTATCTGATTTCATTTTCCGTAGATTTTATTTTACCTGTGTTCTTACCTCTACCTCATATAGAGTTTGTTTACTGTATATACTCTATTCTTTCTGTATTTATTTAGCTAAGAGTTTATTGGTTATCCTATACTGTATTGTTTTTTTTTTATACCTCCCTTGTGTTTTTGTAAGCTGCTGTAAATTCAATTTCCTTGCCGCGGTCATCCCAAAGGATCAGTAAAGAGAAGTCTAAACATAACTGATATGTGCGTGTGATAGATCTCTTATGATGTTATATTTGTTACACTTATTAGCTTTGTCCCTACAGTGTAACGTAATACAAGGATAACAGGAGCTCTTCACATCTTGACTATTGCAGGCAAGAGTAGCTGGAGAGAGCAGAACAATGAAAAGGAAAGTGTAGGAAATAAGTGAAGAGTGGAAGAGGATGTGAGGGATGAAGAGGAGGCTGCTGCAGATTCACAAAGTAGGACAGAGGTAGGGAGTGACCACCAGGCAAAAGACGGTGACGGAGAGGAAGAGGGTCCTAGGCCTGCTGCAATTCCCCCTGGACCACGTGGTAGGTTTTTATTCTCTTTCCATATACATTGCAGTACAGTAGCATCCACACATCATGTCACTCATGTCACCCATTTACATGTGGGGATTCTTGCGTACCGTCCTCCCGTGCCACCCTGCCAAGACCTCTTGCCCCCGCTTTGCCACCACATTTAGAATTTTCTAGATCTGCCACTGAAGGGCAGCCTCCCCTCTTCTCATCCTAACCTTTGAGATATGACCTTCACCTGTGCGCTCTGGGGTGTGTGCCAAATGTAACGTGTTTATGAGTGTGTGCTCTTGGAAAGAGGAGGTGCGCAAAATGATTCTTTTAGAGTCTGACTTTACACGATTCATTAAAACGTGGCGCCTCATTATGTCTTCCACTTGTCCCCCTCCTCTGGATTCTCCTCCTGACCTCCATCCTCATTATTTTCTTTGTCTCCCTGTTTTTACCACCAAACAGCATTTGTGTGTGGTGTGTGTACACGGGGTTCATTCACAAGCCTGTGAACACAGGTGTTAATGGGGGGAAGCAGCATTTCACCATCTCCCTTTTGATTCAGACTTTGACTGTTAAAAGTTGTTTGAACAGCGAGGGCCCCGCCCAGGAAAGGATGGGACGTTCCGTTATGTCAGCGATACGTGTGCTGTGACCTTTCACTTTTAGTTTTCTCATTCTTTCTGTCTCATCCATTCCTTCTCTGTCCCTTTGTCTCTTTCTCTCACTTCAGCTTTTTTGGTTTTGTGTGTGATAAATCTTCCCCTGCCATTTGTTAACTGCTGATGAATCACAACAGAACGGTGGGTTTGTTTCTGGGATTCACATGGTTTTACAACGCAGCTGTTTGGGACCATGATGGCTTTGGGTTTGTCATCTATAACAGGTGGAGCTATTGTCCCTGTAATGAGGAAGGTGGGGTGTGTTGGTGGTTATGAGGATGCCGTAAAGGCTTTGGGGTCTGTTTTGTGTTTGCTTTCAGCTTCTGTAGATGTAGATGTGTGATAGCTATGTGTTTGTGTGTGCATGCTCGGCAAAACTATACATCTTGTGTCCTTTTTTTGTTGAAGTCCAACAGTGTGAAAGAATTTTTACCCATTTTCAATATGGATGGATAAAATAAATTACTGCAGTGCCATAATGATTCCCTTGCTGTCAGATAATAAAGTTTTTAGGATTCTACATCCACTTGTTTTTATGCACATTTTCAATTTAAACGAAATTCTCAAACATTGCACAAATGCTTTTTGTGGAAAAGTTGGTGTAGCGATAAGATTGAAATGTGATCACGTGAAATGGAAGTAGCAATTGCAATAAAATCACGATGAAGCCCTTAAGAGTCAACAAATAGAGGCAGATGAAAAGATTAGATATGTGTAGGGCAATACGGAGCCTATTGGTCCTCAAATTAATCACAAAAAATTAAACACAAACAAATGCCATATTTCCTGCATATTTGTAAACCTCAAAGATTTTTACGAAGACTATTACACTAGCCCAGTGTGCTCTGATTGGTCGGCTGGTCCACTCTGCTGTGATTGGTCAACTGTTTATGCTGCGTGCCAGGAAATGTTACGCCCCTTACCATATACGGAATCGTGCTAAGGTTAGCTTTAACAGGTTAACCTCCAAAATAAACACCAAAACAACACCAAGACTGTGGACAAGACTCCAAGTACTTCATTATTTTACACTTTGGTGTTGTTTTAATTTTGTTTTAATTTATAGGCCCGAAAAGACAGAAAAGCATAATAGCCCCTCTTTAAACCAAATTCTAATTTGTGCATCACTGTAGCACATTCATTCTCATTTTCTTTTGCCTGGTTTCTCGTAATTGATTGACATTTTCGGCAAATTTGGCTAACAAGCTTATAATGGACAAACTTACTTTAAATGTTCTTAAACCATGTTGTGCAGCTAATGTATTCATCATTATAGTTTTCCTTTGCATGTGCGTTATAATTATGCATGTTTTGGCATTGCGTGTGCTGTACTGTCTACTGTACTAAGTCCGCACCGCTCCCACCAGATCATGAAAATATTCCCTCTTTGCTCTTCTTTAGCTGTCAGAGTCATCTGAACTCCCTCACTCAGACAAACCTCTTTCATCTCTCCTCCATCCATTTGGCTCATTTCCATCTTTCTTCTGCCACGTTTATCTATCTCCCTGTTCCCATGCTGCGTCCTAAGCTACTTTTGTACCAGTGCCATGCAGGATAATATAGGGAGGGGATTTCTTGGCTCCCAGTTACAGTTTAGGCTTTTAGCATGGCACTCTTTACACTAACAAAAGGACAAGACAGCTGCAAACCCCCTCCTCTTTGAGATAGAGCGATATCTCATGACCTCATTGTTGGTGCTGCTGTGTGTTGTTGTGGTTACGAGATGATGCAAGTGTAAATAACCTGTTGGCTTAGAAAATGTGCGATAATTGAAGGTAGAGTCTTGTTTGTTTATGTGCATCATTCCTGCGTCTTGATTATCTGATATGCTCTGGGAGAGTTCGAGAGGGCCTTTATCGAGATGGATGATGGAAGAGGTTAAAGATAGTTCAGTGAGTTATCGATAGTATTGAAGGGACACTCCTCTGAATGTACACATACAAATCTGTTTACTTGCCTGTGGCTCTGGAGGGAACTGTCTAAAGTTTGAGAAAACAATTTTGTCTGCAATAATCACTTGAAGTATATTTCAAATATTTTTTCCAAGAGATGGCTTCTGTTATTTGAGGTAGTTCTGCTAATGTTTATTCAATGGTTCATTTTTCTGTTGAGCCTGAAAATGAAAATGAAAATGGGGCTAAACGTTGTGATTGACAGCTGTGAACGACTTGCTTGGTCAGGTGAGTGTACGGACGGACTTCGATGACACAGCTCCACCTCCAGCTCAGTGTCAATGTGGTTCTCTGATGTACTGACTTCAGACCAGTGCTGCACTGTGCGCTGTTAATTCCTCTGTAAATATTAGCTGCTAGCTGCTAACGTTCATCCTGCTGTAGTTTCAGTCATGCCTCTTTGATGTGAGTTCGTAGCTGCAGAACGCCAACATCTTAACAGATCACAAATGGATAAAATAATAAATAAAAGTAGCGCATTAAATGACTCGTATGAAAATGCAAATGTTGCAGAGTAAAAGTAGGATTCTACTCAAGTATTGGTAACAAGTATGCTGCATGAAAATTACTAATCTACAAGGCTCTCACATGCACACGCGGCTGGACCGGCTATCAAAATAAACGATAGAGAAATGCTGATCACAACCACACAGAGGGATTGGGACTTCTCTCTGCTCAGGACGCCAATACTCTACATTATATTTATATAGCAAATCTTTTTTTGCTGCTACATTAATGTTCTGAATGTTGAGTACAGCTCTTTTAAAAATATGAGAGACATCTTCAAATCATGTATGAACTTGTGTTTTTCACTTGTTTTAGAATAAAGTTGTCATCTCATCACCATCACTCAAACATGCATGTGCTCTTTTAAACTCAGTTCACTCCAAACTTCACACACAATGAAGTCTAACATGACCCTGCCAAGTTCAAATAGCCTAAAGTCTGTAAACTGTAGGTCAGTGAGTCGTCTCTTTTCAGCTTTACTCAAATGTTAATTCACTCCCTGAACTCAAAGTCAGAGCTTTTACCGATACACAGAAAACGTTCACTTTCTCTAAACAGTGTAAACACAATTAAACACCTTGAACCTGGCTTACCTCTCTGTCTTTTTAGCATTTCCCAATGTTATGATTCCTTTATTATTACAAACAGAATCCATTCACTTAACCCATAGTTCATGTTTTCTCTGCTCAAAGCCTCTCATATCTATATAGCTTTTAACATCTCAACATATTTGGCCTTTTTCAAACTCAGCCCACCTTGGCCATCTGTTAAAACTACTGAAAGCCAATAAATTCGCCCCTGAACTCTCATAAAAATACTTCAGTGCAGATGTGCAGATGAAGCTGCTTACATGATGCACGTTGCAGACTGCTTTGATGCTTAAAACTGCTTTTCATTTCATCTATACAATGTTTAAAGGAAGTCCTGTAGATTATCCAGTCGTCTGACATTGTCTGACTGCATATGTGTTAACTTACAGTCAACTGTTTCGGTTGATGATATAAGCAGCCAAAAGGCGGGCAGAGCAAAAACTAGTGGAACATCTGGTTGTTTGTTTAACATCCTCCATTAAGAATACACTCATTCATACCAATCACAAACAAGATAACCAACAGAAATAAATGTCAACATTACATCCACAGTCCATGATAATGTCACGTTAGCTTAGTTCAGCTAGCTGGCTTGCCTTTTTTAGTGGCATGTTGCAGCTGTTGTTGCGTCCTGTCTAATTTTCAGTGTAGTCCATAAATGGGCTGCTTTCGGTCCAAGAACCTTAATAACAGACACACGACATGCTGCTTGTTTGTCTGATTTGATCTGATAACCTAAATAGAAATGTTCAAAGTGGTAGGGCCTCCTGCTGTAAAATGTGAGTACTTAAAACGTCGTCTCTTTTCACACAAATCATTTGAGGTATTCTCCCTCCGCTCTGATTGAAATCTTCTTCTGTCAGCAGGTAATGGCCTCACCATTAACTTCTTGATTAATGAACATCTGTAAGTGGAACTCACCTCAGGTCAGGCTCCACACTCATCTTCCACAGTTCTCCTCAGGCCTTAAATTACATAAGAGAAAACATAACCCTAGCTTTTTTCAACCATGTACTTAACAATTTAATAATATTTTTACTAATACAAAACTAATACTATTAGTAATGCATATAGTTGGTGAGTAGAAGTGTTTTTTTTTTGTTTTTTTTTACTGATAAGTGCAAAGACCCTTAGGCAGGGTCTGAAACTTTCACTCCCTGTCAATGTCTTTTTTTTTGTCTGCCACTCCGAAATCTTTCACTTTAAAAATCATTGCTAAAAGGAATGACGGTTAGATTGTTTAGACATCATTTAATTTTAAAAAATTATGCAAATTATACACAAAAGACATTACATAAGTAGTAAAGTCACAGTCAACGCTACTTTAGAATTGTTGTTGCTGTTGTTTGCAAGTGACTTTCAAACATTTTAAATCACACACTTAACTTACTGAACATGGCTTCCTGTTGTCATTTTCTCTGTCCACCAAAATGGCAGATGGCCTGACAATTTTACACATCACTGCCAACAATTTACCTGCATTTGCAGGTGGCGGGTGCTAATTTCAGACCCAGACAGGATATAAACAGAACATCTAGTTAGAACGTGAGAACTCGGCTCTCTCCAAGATTAAAGGCCGTGCACAATAGTCTCCTCCTCACTGTACAATCACAGCGCTTCAGTTAGATAATGCTTTTATGTCATCACGTTCGTCATGATAAAGATACTGCAAAAGTCAGTATTTGAAAATCCAAATGAAGTTGTGATGGACAGTATCTCTCAGTTCAGTGGCCACCTGCCCAACTTTTCTAAGGCTTTTGCAAGGACTCAGGAGATTTCACATCCCTTACCATCTCTCAGAGTTTTGTCTCACAGACAGCTCATGCTCAATTAGAATGAAACTAGACCACAGTTGCAGTTACAGGGAAGGCTCATTGAAAAAAATTGAATTACTTATCAAAAGAAGATCTCATAGAATAGCCGAAATGTGTGCGATTAACCTAAAGAGAGCTCAGAGACACAGTTATGAGAAAGTACTGTTTTCCTACTTTCCAAAAGTCAGAAACTAATAAATTCCTTAGGACAGACTTTTTAAAAATATGTATTTGATTTAGTCTGAAGTCATGTCAAACAGCAATATTAGGCCATCTTGGCTCAATTGTTGAATGCCTTGCCTTTCCCCAAGCTTTGTCTGAGGGGGCGCTCATAGTCTCAGACGTAGAAAACCCCTGAACTAGACCATTCAGTAGGGGACCTTTCTTTCCATTTTCTATTCAGGATATAAGCAGTTAGCGGATGCTAAAGTTCTATTCTGGCTGAATTGGTGCAAAACATTCATATTTCACCAAGCGATAATATTTGATATCCATCCTTCATTAAGCACATACAGTATTTTGTTGTTTGTGTGAGTTTTTTTGGTGTTTTTTTTAACCTTTTAGTTTTTTGTTCAGTTCAGCATTTTTTATGTTTGTATCAGCATGTGTGTCTATACATGTAGGCAGAGTGTGTGTGTTTGGTTTAATAATCTATGCAGTGGAGCGTTTTGTAATACGTGCAATGCATAATTCATTGATAAGAGATGGGATGCTCTTTCATTAGTCAAAGCAATTGGGATGCTGTCCTGGATACACCTGTCATTACACTGCTCAGTGATTTACACACTCTGTGTGTGTGTGTGTGTGTGTGTGTGTGTGTGTGTGTGTGTGTGTGTGTGTGTGTGTGTGTGTGTGTGTGTGTGTGTGTGTGTGTGTGTGTGTGTGTGTGTGTGTGACATTGTGATAATGTGTATATCATTTTGTCTTTCACTATGCAATGAAAATGAGAGGTAAAATATAAATAATTAATATTATATTATCATTATCCAAAAGCAATGTATTAGCTAATACATTGCTTTTGGATAATGATAATATAATATTAGTAATCCCTTATAATCATCACTTATGACTCACGTGTGTAGTGGTGTGTGTATCTTCAAAGGCCGTGCCCTCTGCCTTACTGTTTTCTTCTTATTTTCATCAGTGCGGGACGTTTGTGGGTGTCAGCAAAGAGGCACCCACCCCATGTAGGTGTTTCACCCCCAGCCAATAACAGCCTGCAGGGTAAGCAGCTCTCTGATTCCAAACTGCCAATTTGTCACGCCCCTTACCCTCAGCGTCAGATAACGATGCACAGAGCACAAGGCTTTGAACGTAACCACCGTGAAACAATCAGAAAATCCAGTGTCCTTTTTTTCAGGCAGCTAGCAACCAGCTAACCAGTTCTTTTAGACCATATAGGCGGTCTGACATTAGTCATCTTGATACATATAAAGCAATGTCATTTTAGTGTTCCTTTGGTTACGCCATAATAGTGCATCATAAAGGTGGCACATATGGATAGAAATGTATTTACTACCACTATATTGAATTGATTATAACGTTTGTTTGGAAATGAGTGACTAATAATTCCATATTCTTAATTAATACGCATTCATGATAGCTGGTCAGTTTATGATAATTTGAACTTGTGAGTGCAATGTGCATTCAAAAGGTGCCTGTTGGTGCCGATTGCTTGGCCTCCGGTAGTCTTGCAACTTTCCCAAGAACTCAACCAAACAACTTTACACTTAACTCTACACTTCCCTGGGTCCTGAGCAACACACCTGCCACGACATAGTTGTGTCCCCTAGAAACGCAAGAGTAGGCCTATATGCATCATGCATCACAGCTAGCTTAGCAGAAAAGTTAACTCGTGCAGCCAGACTATTCTCCAGCGCTTTGGATATACCGTAGGTCTGGCAATGCAAGACTATTGTTACAGAGACTACTGTTACATAGTTTGTCCACTTGAGAGCACAGAGGAGCTCATTTTTCAACTATGTCCCGCGCAGGAAATATCTTGATCACAATCATAAAATACAAATTCAAGGGATCCTTATCAGAAATGTTTATGTTTGTTGAAAAAATGAAAACCAGCATATATATTTTTATCTGATATTCCGTCACTCTCAGGTAGTGGGTTGAGAAATTAACATCTCCGCAACACTTTGCAACAATAGATGTTTAGTTGTCTTTGCTTTACTTCAGACATGCAGAGAGTTACCGATTTCTACACCTGTTTTTTTTTTCAACTTTTTCTTCTCTCTCTTTTTATCCCCTGTAGCATAATATGTCTATTGTTTGGTCTGGCTGGAATTTAACCTGCTATTTGTTGCTGAAGTCCATAACACTTTATCCATCAGTAGACTGTTTGCCAAAGGCTTCTGCTCCCTATGGGGTGGAACAGAGAGTGTGTTTGCTCTCTCATGCGCTTTCATATGTGCATTTATGTGGCTCCTGCAGTGTGTGTGCCTTCATTTTGGCCGGTGTGTGTCGGTTTATCTAGGATGGGTTTCAAACAGTGAGGGTGTGTAAGGACACTGTGAGTATGTGTGAGTATTTGTGTGTGTCTTTCATAAATGCAGGATTACCCTGTGCGAAGTCAAACAGGCAGGGGCTAAGTCCCAGTTGATGAAATACACACACACACACACTCACACTCCCACACACACACACACACACACACACACACACACACACACACACACACACACAGGCACATCATTATTATGTGTCTACAGTATGTGTAGCATGTTTTTGGTTTTACTTTCTTTGACCTTTTATTGAAAAAATATACCAGTGTGCACTAAATGATTGTATGTCGACCCTTTACAGTGTGTGTGTGTCTGTGTTCACCCCCTGCACTTATATTAAGATTCAGTAGGCAAGTGCGCAGCAGCAGTGTTTATGTGTTGTCCGCTGTTCTTAAAAGAAATGTGTGTATGTGTGCTTTGCATAAATGTCCCTCCTCATGTTTATTCATCAGCTGCTGAAACTTCACTGCAGTGTTCGTCTAACTCGCTGCACTTTGATCTCTGGATCACTCGAACAGCTGAGTCAGGGAAAAACTACAGATACACGCACACAAACACACTGCTGAATACAGACACTGAACATGGACACACACTTGATTGGTACAAATATACACACCGCAGAGGCACTTGCTGTAGACGCATTTTTTAGAATTCACACACACACACACACACACACACACACACACACACACACACACACACACACACACACACACACACACACACACACACACACACACACACACACACACACACACACACACACACACTCAACAAGGCACTGTACAGACAGACAAACATATTGACCTATTACTAATACACACACACACGCACACACACACACACACACACACACACACACACACACACACACACACACTCAACAAGGCACTGTACAGACAGACATACATATTGACCCATTACTAATACACACAGACACACACACACACACACACACACACACACACACACGCTAATCATCACGTTGCTAAAATTGCTGACTTATGATAAGGCCAAACTACTCCAAACTGAATATTTTACCAACTGTGTCCTCAACTCAAAGTAAAGCATTCAGAAAGAGAATGAAATGTGTTATTTCTTTGTCCTGTTATTCTTCCATTTACCTCTTATACATGTTTTGCTTTTTGCTTGCTTCCTGTGGTGTCTTGGTTCACCGTGTCTTCCAGGCTTACCTGCCCACAAACCCTGTCCACACAAGGTTTAGAGAGTAGGGGTGTGACGAGATATCGTCCCACTAAAATCTTGCAATATTAAATTGTGACGATATTTCTCATCGAGGTGAAAAGTGGTCTCACGATATTAACATGTGAGTGGAAATGGCAACAGTGACAGCTAAGACACAAACAATATGTAAGCAGTGAGCACTGTAAGAAGATAGTGCTGTCAGCACCGTAACACAAACACGTAACATGTGAGCCCTGCAGCTTCTTTAACATCAGGCTGCAAGTTATAGTCACAGCGTTGGCACTTTACCGGCGTGAGCATCCTAGGCTACACTGGTTAACACGTGCACGATGCGAAGACACTTGCAGCACCACCACAGCTCTCTGCTGAAATCAAAATCAAGAAAATATTGAAAGTTAAAAATAGTGTTAAAATCTCATCTCGTCTCGTGAACATAATATCGTGTATCATGTATCGTGTATCGTGTATCGTGTATCGTGTGTCGTGTATCGTGTATCGTCTCGTCTCGTGAGCTGAGGGTCTATATGGCTGTGTAGGTATGTTTATTGTAATGCACAAGACAATTTCTCCTTAGGGAAGTTCTATTTTATTGTGTCTCATGTCATAACATGCATGTTTGTGACTCTGAGTGTATGATTTTGTTCTTTCATGTCTGCACACATTTTTATTTGCAGTCGTAGTTGGTTTAACATTAGTGTTCATTGGGGTGTGTGTGTGTGTGCGTGCGCGCGTGTGTGCATGTGTGCGTGTGTCAGGTGAAACTGAAATGAGCAGACCTTGGGTAGTGACATCTTCTTCCTCAATGAGTACAGATTGAGATGGGCCCCTGCCAGCTGGCATGGGAGGCCCTGTGTCATCAGCATTATGGTGTGAGTTTCATCCGTCTGGGGGATTCAGTCAAGGTGCCCGTCATGCTTGGCAAACATTATTTTTATTCCAAACGCACACTCATGCATACAGCAGTTGCGATTTTAATTTTTCTGGCATGCAGTCTAACTTATATATTGCTGTATTTGCAAATGCTGTCTATGAGCAAGGACATTAGCAGATGTGGAGTGTTTCTAGATGAATGTGATGCACGGGAACACGACTAACTGGTCAATAAAAACAAACTCTTCCAGAGAACATATGGTTGCGTTTGATACTCATTTGTGTCGCAGATGGATGGATGCTCGTTGTCTCGTCTTTTTCTCCTGCGAGTTGCTCTCTGGTTCCACTTGGCAGCATCGCTCAGGGCGTCTAATGAGAAATGAATATTGATAGACGGGACACATTAAATCAGTATCGCACTATTAGGAGGGGAATTATCAATCTGCTCAAGTTCTTTGTCCTTTTCAATGTTCTGTTTGTTCCTTTAAACGATTGTTCCACCCACATTTATAGGTTCAATTTGTGCTTTTAAATGCTGGTGTCACATCTGCTTACCTGTGCTTACCTTCTACTTTCTAAAAAGTACATCCCTCATGCACTTTAATACCATTATAAGAAGCCACCAAAAAGAAGAGCAATAGTCATATGAGCAACAGGGCTCATGTAAAAACAACAATAACAAAATAAACCTGAAAATATCATTATTTGAGTATTACGTTCAAAAATGTCTCTGCCTCTGTACCTGAATGATCCTAATAAGAAAGACATTATATTTTCACATAAAACAGTCCAGAGTTCTGACATTGTACAAACAAGCCTGGTGTACTCAGGGGCATTTAAGGATGTTGATATTATTACAGACGTGAGTTTTTTTTCCATTCCTGCCACATTTTTCTGGAGCACTGGCCCGTGTCTCTGAATTGTCGTCAGGCCCAGAGCCAAATCTGTCCTGGACTCTCTGTCCTGCAAGTGGATTTTTACTGTTTTTCTCTGTTTATTAAGGTATCAGTCTCTGCGTGTTTGAAAAAGAAAAAGTGAGAGAGACAAATAAGGACACATAAAAGAGATAATAGCCCCTGAAGCAGCCTCTCATGCAGCTGTTTAGTCTCTACGATCAGAAGGATGTCTGTGTCACATGTCTTACAGAAGTTGTGTTTCAATCAGCTGCTCCAGCCTTTGTAGTGGTTTCAGCATCAGGATGCGTTTATATTCATCTGCTTTTAAAGGGTACGTTTGCAGATTGTTGTGAGTTATAATAAGTTAATATGATATCTGAAGCTAATCGGGCGGGAATGGTTAGTAGGCCTACCTCATTAATGAGGTGTGTGTCACAACACAAACCTGTCACTCTCACCTCACACAGTATCGTTGCCTCACATATTTCCCTCTGTGCCCCCTCTTTAACTCTCACTTGACCTCGCAGTTTTAAAAACATCTGCTTTCGACTCTTTAGCTCGTTATTTTCATCAAAAAGACAAACAGATTTCTGGAACGTATTTGACTGCAGATTCTTGTGACTCATCTCTGCTCTCTTCTTTCTTTTGTTCAGCAGATATTTTATGATGTATGATTTAAAACAAGTTTTTCTAAAATTATTTTATTTTTTTCGGTTCAAATATAGAATAACAACAATAGCCCAAAGACCCTGAACCATTAATCATCTCAGACATAAAACATGTCTTTGTGTCATCTGCATTTTTCTGCAACAAGTTTCCGTTTCATTTTTCTGTCAACACTGTGGACATTTTACAAATTGCATTCCCAGTTCTGCTTTCCCCACCATAAACAAAGTACCACGCTTCCACTTATTGCCCCCGAGTCAGCTGTTTCTTTCCCCAACTGGTGTTTGTGGAACACATGACCTTATCCTAACCATCTCCTCTTCTCCCAATCCTCTCTCCATCCATCACACCTTTCCCTCCTCTGCCAGTTCAGCGAGCTGTGAAGAGATTTACAGCTTACAAACACGAACACGGTTTACAGCACCTCCACATCCACGTCCATCCATGCCAGTGCCTGCCTGGTCTGCTTCTTGTGTTTTCTACATAAAGAATGGAGAACTTTAAAAAATGTATATGTCTCTATAGTAAACAGGGGGGCTAATTGTTTGTTTTCTTTAATGTAGCATAGAAAGCCAATAATAACACATAAGTATAAAGCAAATTTAGTCCTAATTGGGCATACTCAGGCTTAGTTACCCTCCACAGTCAGAACAACGGGAGGTAAGTCGCACACACGCTTTAGCGCTTGCACTTCCCCTGCTCAATGGGATTTAAATTAAATGTGGTCAAGCTAGATGGTGTTTGTAATTTGGTGAAGAACAAAGAAAGTCTTTCATTTCAGCATTATATCTCGCACAGCGATGTCCAAGTAACAATCAAGAACATTTTGAGCAGCAATCCATTATGCTTCTCAACAAACCTGCTATGGAAATGGTTTTTATCATATTCAACAAGACTTGTTTGATAAATGATGTGAAATGGGAGAAATTATCTCTGTAATGCCAGTCTTTCGTCCTTTTTGGTCACCCTGAGCACCAGTACTGTAACAGCACAAATAAACACGCGTTGAAATCCACTGGAATGCTGTTGGGCAGGTGGGCACGCTCGCCAGCGCTAAAGAGTGCATGCGCTACAGTAAAGTAGAATCATATCAAAAGTTTAATGTACAGGACATAATCACAGATGAGATCATTACCAGTTCGTTCAGGACACATTTGAGCTGTTTATGTAATCAGCTTTGTGCTAAGCCCTCCAAATGTACAAGCTAATAAAAAAAATCAGCTGTCACCCGTTCTGTCATTTGTAACAGATCAAATTAGTGAGAAAGATATATTTAAATATGTTAGAATTATTTTTTTATTATTTTGTTAATGCTTAAGAAAATATTGCCACTGCAGAAGTTATGATTTATGAGTTGCCAGGTGTGTGGAAACAGATCATCGGCTGACGTAATGTGTAGCAGCAGGATTTATAGGCTCACAGGAAAAATAGTGATGAAGAAAAATGATGTTTCAGCTGACAAAAAGAAGAGCTCCTTTCTCCCTCTGTAGAGCTGTATGGTAATTCCTTGACAAAAACGTAATGACACTGCAAGCATAAAGTTATTTATCCATTCACAGCTCCAACAGAAGTGACAGTTATTACTCAAAAGTGCATTACAGCTCTGTGAAGTCCACACACGTTTCTAAAGGACGTACTTTCTGAATAACACAGCTGTGTGAGTGTTTTTCTCTGTGTGCTCGTATAGCTGCATACAGCTTTGCGAGTTACCTAATACATGTTGGCCTTTGTGTGTGTGTGTGTGTGTGTGTGTGTGTGTGTGTGTGTGTGTGTGTGTGTGTGTGTGTGTGTGTGTGTGTGTGTGTGTGTGTGTGTGTGTGTGTGTGGAGGCTTGTTTGGATGTGTGGAGAAAATCCAATCAAAAATCAATTCAAACTAATCTCTCTTTGTTTATCTAGAGTGCTCCTGTTTTCTTCTCTCTTCAAAAGCAAATAGCAGCATCTTAAATAAATATTTCCACACAGCTTTCTTCACGTGGTTATTTCACCACACATGACAATCCTTCCGTTGACTTCCACGATGGCGCCTGACATGGCTCAATGGAGGTTTGTGACAAAGTGCAAAACCGAGTGAAGTGTCTGTGTCCTTTATATATAAAGTTTGGTCTAATTTATATAACAGTAAAAATGTTAAGCAAAACTTAAAACATAAACTAGTTTATGAATAAACCTTTATCAAATATACTGTAAATAGTCATACTTCAAAAGAGAAAAACAAAGAAGCACACAGAGATTTCATAAACGTGTCGAGACTTAGTATTTGCTCAATATATTATTAGAAGAATTTACAAACATCTGTAATTTTTAGATGGAAGTTTACGTCTAGGAGTTTAGATGATTAACAATCCATTGAGTTATGAATATATGCTCATTGATGTCCTTTTCAGATGTCAGATAACGATTATGTATATCGTGACTGCAGTGATGGAAGTGTGCTCTTTTCTATATGATCAAGTATTCAGACTTCAGCCTGGAGGTGAGAGGGCCTGCCTGAACCTGCCTCTTATCACACTACAGAGGACGGTGGCTAGGTGAAGGGAAGGAGGCCCCTTGGATGGATGGATGAGGGAAATGAGAACGAAGGTGAAGTGATGGACAGAAAGAGAGCAGTGTTGGAGAGGCCTGGAGCTGTGATGAGATTGAATGACAGTGGAGGCCGCTCTTTCCAATGTGAGGACAGATTAACTGAGTGGTTAGGTGAAAAGTCTTCACTCATTTTCTCAATTGGCCTCTCAGCTAATCATCTAAAAGGCTGCAGATTTATGTGACAGTTTCTCTGTCAATCCTTTCCCTCTCAGTTTAATTTAGCTGATGTTGCTCTCGTACCCCTCTTGCTTTGCTTTCTCCCTCTCTTTAACCATCTCCTCGCCACACTGCCTCCCCTCGATTCACTCCCTTTTTACTCCCCGTGACCTTTCTCTGCAGTTCATAAGCATTAAGCCTAGATAGATAGCTGTGAACCCCAATTTCACCCCATATACTTTTATCATAGCCAATAAAGGAAATGCTCTGCAAGAGTGTAGAAGTCATGCTTCACTTTCCAAATCTTGCACTGCCAACTTGGCATTACTTAAAAAAGTCAGGCAAGTTTGCACTTTTTTTTCCTGGAAATGATGACCTAAATTATAAATCTGGGTCAACTAGGAATGATTACCTAAATTATGGAAAGATGAGTTAGAGAGTAAATTGAAGGGTGCCCTTTAATTTGGGGCCCCCTGAAAGATTTTATTTGACCTTCCTTCCAACAGTGCCCCTGGGTGTTGCTGTGGTATGCTGCAGATAATGTGCTTCAGTGTATCAGATAGTGTATCTTTCATCTTGTCAGTGACAGAGATTACGTAGAGTGTTGGAGAGCCGGTACAGGTGATAAGAATCAGGTGGAGGTAATGCAGGTAAGTCATCCTAAGACATGGAACCGCACATCCAATTGGCATACGCAGAGAAAAACTCAAAGGGTCACACACAAGACAGGGTGCCAGTAGCATCTGTAACATCCTTTAACCCACATCCACAGAAAACTTAACGCCAGCACCCTCAGCCAAGGCTGAATTTGATACACGCCTGTTTTATACACACACACACACACACGCACACAAACAGGTGGGCTCTCACATAAACACACACAGGAAGACAAGCTTGGCATGGCATCTTACATTTCTGTAAACCAAGTAAACGTTGATATGAAACATCGTTGGCACCCTTTGATATTGTACCGGGCTTTCAACTGACTCTGATGTTAAACCCACTCAGACCAAGTGCTCTGGTCAGGTGTCATAGTATAACAAGTCTCAAACTCCACTCAGGGAGGAGCTCTGAGTTGCTGCTTGCGTCATACAAAGTGGACTTTCACCCAGGAGGCCGGTGGATGCCGTCCCATGTCAAAGTGAAACTAAATGACAAAACCAGCTGACTTATTTTAACCCAAAACATTATCCTGCCCTAAACCTAACCAAGTAGTTTTGATGCCTAAACTGAAGTAATAGTTTTTGTTTGAACTCAAAACGTTAACCATGTGTTTAAAACTGCAGGGGAAGGGAAGAGTAGGGAATGAGAGCGGTTTGCAGCAGGTCACAAACATTGAGATTCAACGTATCTTTGGCAGATGGATTTCCCAGAAACCTGAAGATTTCTACGGACACAGCAACAATAAACTGCACAGACTTGATGTTGGAGTCGACTGTAGCCTTTTCAGTGGCAGATTTTGCTACCATTCACATCCATTGATTTCATCGTCTTGTTTCCAGATGTTTATTTGTCATCACAAAGTAGAAGAATGACAATCATATAGACATAAAAGGTCATACTGTATGCACACACAATTACACACAGAGAGCCGAAGGGCAGGTGCACACACACACAGAAGCACCCACACACACCCTGCAGGCTCACCCACATGCTAATCACAGCTGGCTGTAACAGAAGTGGAATGCAATGCTGGACTGTAATCAGGATGCTGATCCACATACTGATTACAACACTGCAGCTCCAACCAAAGCGAAAAGACCAGCAAACTCTGCACTCAGCACTGAGCTGTGTTTTTCATTACTTGCGCACTTTTCATCCAGGAATTACTCAGACATTCAATATTTGTTTTTGCTGGCCACACATTTGAAATATGTTTAGTGATCTATTATTCTGTTTTAACCCCTTCCATTAACTTTTAGTTGTATTCATTATTTGAACCAAGGCACACAGAAAAGCCTGTGATCGGCTGAAGTTGAAAGCCTTTCTATTTGAAAATGATCCTTGATTACAGCTCGGAGCTTCGTCCCTTTTCTTTTTTAGCCATTCATCTCTATTCTCACTCACATACTGATCATTTTCACTTTAAATGTGCACTGACATGACAGTTTAATCTTTGCAGCTTCTCACAATGCTATGATTTCCACACCAAAGCCTGTTTGTACCATCTCTGCCTGCATCTGATTTTGTCAAAAGAAACCTGTTGGTATGTGTGCATGTTTTGTTTTTGCATACAACTGTGTGCACATGGTTAATGACCAATAGAAAAAAATATTTGTTGGCATCTGTAGTTGCATGATTCATAACAATCTCAATATTGAGCACAAAAAGGATTTATTTCATATCAAGCACAGTTAGCAGATGCTGCATTCAAGTCCTCCCTGTAAAGGCGAATAGTACACGTGTCCCCATTCCTTAAAGAGCAGTTCTACTTTATTTGTCCTGTTGACGTGATGGATGAAGGGGTGTGATGTTTGGTCATGTCTGCGCGCACGCACGCACACACACCCACACACACACACACACACACACAGGGGCCTCTGTTGTGATGTAGCCCTGTGTTCACAGCATTGTTGACAGATGCACTTGGCTTGATTAAAGACATGGTTCTCTCTCTGACACGTGTCTATTTTTTAAACTTTACGACCATGTTAAAGCTGTATCCTGATATCCGAAAATGCATCCACCTACTGAACACATATGTGAAAGTGTCCCTGGTTACTGGATAACTGCCTGCTTATGTCACAGCTCTGGTAGCTGGACTGTATTCAGTCATTTTCTATAGTTTCCCCATATTGTCTGTGTGAGTGACAGATGCTCTTTGTATCGAGTTGGAGCACCTGCCAAGTCAGGAAAAGAGATTTTCCGCCATCACTCAGCTCCACTTTATTTTCTCCATTTGTAGCATATCGCACACCTTGTTTGTGTTGCGGTTGGTTTCATGTGTGGGCACTTTGCATGTGTTTATTTGGTGGGTGGGAGGCGTGTAGCAGAGTTAGATCTCTTTGCATTTGCTTCATGAAACTTGCAGATGTATGTATACACAAACAAGAAATTGTCAGAAACACATTTTGTATCTTGAAAAACAGCTTAATAAATGAAGAGTGCTTCCACCATCTCTAAATCACTTCTAAACCTGTCTTTACAAACCAAAAAAACCCCACTTTAAATCAAGTTTTGTCATGTAGTTTTATGGAAAATGCAACACACCTGAGTCTAACGATAATTAAACCCCTGACAAGCTTCAGCTGCTTGATAACGAGCAGAGCATTAGAGCAGGGAGAAACCTAAAACATGCAGGACAGTGGCTCTCCAGGAGCAGGGTTCCCCATCCCTGATCTAAATGGACTGAAGGGATATTTGCAGGTATGTTTACATGCTTCATGTCCTGCAAACTGCACAAAAAGTGCACTTTTTTACTTTACCATTCCAATGTACAGTAACTGGAAGCATTTTCCATTAAACTACATGACAAAACTTGATTTAAAGTGGGGTTTTTTTGGTTTGTAAAGACAGGTTTAGAAGTGATTTAGAGATGGTGGAAGCACTCTTCATTTATTAAGCTGTTTTTCAAGATACAAAATGTGTTTCTGACAATTTCTTGTTTGTGTATACATACATCTGCAAGTTTCATGAAGCAAATGCAACCAGATCTAACTCTGCTACACAGTGGCCCTCCAGGAGCATGGGTTCCCAACCCCTGATTTAGATGCTGGTGTGTTCCTTACTCTTCAATACCACTGACAATACCCTGACTGCACATGGTTTAAAAGTTACAACACAAGTATGTTTACTTTGTCTCTTGTTCCCATGCTGGGGCTCAGGCTGCCAGCTGCTGTCAGTCATCCCTCAAAGACCATTCTGTCTTTCTTTTAACAACAAAAAAAAACAAAAACATGTTGCAAAACAAGATTACTTAATGTGATTTCAGCTGGACTTTGTAGCATGAATTATGGAATGGAGAATGTAGAATGAAGGGCCATACGTGAGGCATTGTCCATCCGACAAAGTAGCTAACAAGGACACAACTGACCCTGTTGCTCTGAGGTTTCTTCCGATTTTTCTTGTTAAGGGCTTTGTTTTAGCGGCAAGTTATCTAAATCAAGGGTCTAAGGATCATGTTCATATGCTTTACAATTTGTTACGTCTCTAGAGGCAAATATGTGATGTGTTGGGATACTTATGCTTCTGCAGAGGTTTTATGTTATTTAGTGGTTAAAAAACGTTCTAATGCCATCACCGCACTGCCCCGAGCTGATCAGTGTTTGCCGTCCGGCTGTTAGCGACTGTCCTGGATTTCTCCATTCATAGTTTCTGCACAAAAAAAAAATGGTCTCGATGGCTTATTTGATGTATGTAAGTGCCGAAAAAGACCATGGGATACTTTTGGCCCGAGTTTTTTCTTTTTTTTCTTTAAGAGAGACCTTACCCGAGGAATTTAGAGGTATAAAACTAAACTTTTCTGGAACTGGAGCCAAGACAATTTCTGTCTCCTGTCAATGCTGAAGAAGGGTGATATTCATTCATTCATTCATTCATCTTCAACCGCTTATCCCGGGGTCTGGGTCGCGGGGGTGCTGGAGCCGATCCCAGCTGACATCGGGCGTAAGGCGGGGTACACCCTGGACAGGACGCCAGTCTATCATAGGGCACATAGAGACGTACAGAGACAGACAACCATTCACACCTACGGGCAATTTTAGACTCATCAATTAACCTAACACATGCATGTCTTTGGACTGTGGGAGGAAACCGGAGTACCCGGAGAAAACCCACGCAGACACGGGGAGAACATGCAAACTCCGCACAGAAAGGCCAAGGTCGGGATGCGAACCTGTGACCTTCTTGCTGTGAGGCGACAGTGCTAACCACTACACCACCGTGTAGAAGGGTGATATCACAATGGTTAATTTAATCATATTATAACAGTTAAAAAGCCAGGTGATATTGGGATTACAAGTGGCAGATTATCCAATCCATTTCGATCAGATTGTTTAACCATCAGAGTGATTGACCAGCCACCATTCCCATCCTGGGAGCAGAGCTGCTATAGTGTGACTGACAATGTGTTAGGTGTAGCAGATGTTTTGTTTGACCGTTTATTTGGCTTTGTTTGTGTGTCAACTGAGGACAAGTATTTCCTATAGCCAAGAGGGCAAAAACACAGGAAGCACGTAAAAAATGTTGGCTGAATGGATAAGAAGAAGACGGAAAGGGATTTAAAAAGAGAATAAAGTTGAGGTTATTACATTCATATCCAGCACCATGCAGCCAGTGACTAGATCAAGGTTTCAAATCTTGCACAAATATGCTTTCAGGCTACAACTGTCCCTGCAGAAAAATCAAACCTACCATCTTTAATAACGATCCCTCCACATGCATCTGAAGCAGCAGTTCATCCTCACGAAAGATGAGAGGAAGAGAATTGAGGTGAAGAAAGAAAAAGTGGTGGAGAGAAGAGGAATGTGATTGAAAGACAGAACAGCTGTTGCAGTGTCTTTACCTGTCCTTGTGCTCTACTAGCCTTGACACATTAAGACTGAAAACCACCTGGAGACTGATGGTCACATTTACCCAGGCGGAAGTCACTTTGCGTGTTTGTGCGCACATACTGTAGCAGCTTATGTGCATGTTGTTCCGGATGGAGAGATAGGCTGTCAAAGGTGTTTGTGTGTGTGTGTTCCTCTTGGTGTGGCTAGAGATGGATGTTGAATCTGGAGTCATTAGAGGATGAACAAGGCTTTAGCTGACAGACTGTGACCATGCGGGTTTACTTGCCACAGTTTGTCCTTGAGATTCAGAGACAAGAGATAAAGCACATAGACAGCTGTTATTAGTCAACGAAAGCCAATTTCTTTTCTTTCCTTCTTTTTTCTCCCTCTCACTTTCTTGCGGTGGTTCAATCTCCAGCTTCCCCGGTCCGCATGTCGAAGTGTCCTTGAGCAAGACACTGAACCCCAAATTAACCCCTGTGCTGCGCATGGGTGTGTAAATTTGGTGTGAATGGTTAGATTAGATCAGGAGTAGGCAACTCCGGTCCTGGAGAGCCACTGTCCTGCATGTTTTAGGTTCCTCCCTTCTCTAACACACCTGAGTCTAACAATAATCAAACTGCGACAAACATCAGCTGCTTGATAATGAGCAAATCATCAGGTGTGTTGTAGCAGAGAGAAACCTAAAACATGTAGGACAGTGGCCCTCCAGGACCGGAGTTGCCTACCCCTGGATTAGATGGTATGTAGATGTCCACTACCATCTGTGTGAATGTCTGTTTGAATGGGGGAATGTGACAAGTGTGTGAAAGGACCTTGAGCAGTCAGAAGACTAGAAAGGCGCTATATAAGTCCATAAAGTACAGCTAACCGCTGCAAAATTACTGACACATGACTGTGGATATGCGTTGAATCTGAATTATTATCTCAGTAAGACCCTGTCTAAACTCAATCCTAAAAACGCTATAATGCATTCTTCCGCAAGTCAAATACCATTTTAAAAATATATTTAGAATTAAAAGAAATCAGCATGTTTTATAACCATAATCGTACTGTCTCTTTACAATTGGTCATGTTTCATCTCAATCATCTCGGTGTCACAATCAATTTGTTTAGGTAATTCATTTAACAAAAAAACAAAAAATGATAGTGCAGCTGCAAGGAACACGACGTAAAGTGTATGTATGTACTGAATTTCCTTTTAAAAGTTATTAGTGCAAGCTCTCATCCTAGAGTAACCCACCCCTCTTTTCTCTCTTCATCCCTTCTTCTTCGTCACATCCAAGACTACAAAGGGGACAAACAGAAAGAGAAAGTGCTTGTCTTCTTGCAGCTCAAATTTAACTGTAAGAGAAGAAGACATGCACTGAGTTAATCTTCTTTCTAGACTTCTTGACATCTAATTTATCTTTCAGACTGCCAAGTTCAGTCTCCAGGTATTATAACAATTACTTGGGCCCAGTTTATTATGCAACTTGGTTTTATACAATATAAGTAGTAGGGTGTCCATGCTCCATCTCTCGTTCAGCTAAGGGGTCCTTTGCGTAAAAACATTGAAGATCCCTGTCCCACTCCATTGAAACCTCACCTACACCATCATCATCTTAAGAGTTTTCTTCAGTTCTCCGTGCCTGTCAGTCTACCCCTAATGCCTCTTTAAGCAGAAAAGCAGGGTTCAAGCTTTACTCAGAGTGATTTAACAGTATTCTGGTTGGGAATTAAAGCCACCCAGGATCTCCCTGGTGTCAAAGCCACAATGTGGTACTGGTGGATTAATGAACTTAAGAGAAAGTATAAAACAAAGTCCATAGCATCGTATTCAGATACAGTACATGTAAAATGTCATATTTTGAGTAAGAGCTGGGCGATATTTCAACGTGATGATTTTTCTTTTTTTAATGGAATCGATATTGTGAGGAACTACCAAGATTTCGTGACACACAATGACATATGACATATATGTCTATTTGAATTTAAGTGTAAATAACAAGCACATTAAATTAAAACTTAATACCTGAGGGAATATCATTTGAACATTACAGTTGTGTTTTTTTAAATCAAACTTTACTTTACCACACAGTTGAGTGTAATTAACATCAACCGTATAACATAACCCATGAGAGAGATAAAGTTTATTCATATTAATTTATTGAGATAAATTTCTTCCATCATCCAAAACAATATAAAAATGTCGTTCATATACATTTTCCTATATAATTTAATTTAAATAAAATTGGAATTTCGAAAAAGGAACTGCTGAACTGCATAACGGCAATATGTATGTCATTTGGACACCACTTTACAAACCTGGTCCTTTTCATATCATGTTCATTTTGCATTAAAGTTCAAATCAGTGAGTAGGAGAGTTTGAGTATGAGTAGTTTTTTCACTTAGTTTAATTCACAAAGGAATCAACAAAAATTGGCTTCATCATGTGGTTATTTCATTCAGAGTACTTTGAAAAAGTGCAATATCGGATTTTATATTATGATCGAGATATGAAATATACAGGGATAGAAGATTTTGGCCATATCGGCCAGCTCTATCTTAAGTGCTGAGCCATTCATACTTTTCATGGCAGCTTCCACATCAACAACACACATTCTCTCTTGCACAGTGACAAGTAATCTGCCTGCTAGTTCCTGAAAGTTACTGTACCTTTCTGCAACTGTGGTCAAGATCAGCAAAAATAAATCATCGGCCTAAACATTGCTTGCTACAGTCATTTATTTTACTCTAACAACGCAAGCTTTGGCCTCAAGCTTTAGATATATGTGAATAACTTGAACAGAATGATTTATTGTAAATACTTATGGTCAAACAGAAGTCCAGGCTGTCATGCAAGCCTCTTCCAGGGCTAGAGACGCCATGTCTACAGTCAACAGTCATCCTTTATGTCCTTCACTGTTGCTTGCTACACTGTCGGCCTCCCTCGCTGCAAATTGCACTGGTGCCATGTGGTTTCACAAATGAATAGTGACCCGTTGTAGGAGAACAATGCAGAAATCTTTGCCGCAGTTTGAGGTTCCTGCTGAAAAATGATTGAAATTCTAAATGCTGAAGTATTTCTTTCCTTCAACAGCTCAGCTTCAAAACGTTATGCTGTGGATGCTAACAGTACTGTGGTTACTGTGGCAAGCTAAATAAGGGCACTTAGACCTAATGACTGAGGAAACAGTTTCCCACTATTATGGGTGGGAGTATGGAATAAAGGAATAATCCCCCTAATTCAGCACAGAGATAAGGGCCTCCGCTAAACAAAGAAGTCATAATAATAATAAGACAATTTCTCTGGGCAAAATCCCACTAAGCTCCCCAGAATCCGATTATGCTCATACGAGTTTGCGAAGGTTTTTTTCAGAACAAATTCACCTCCTCCTCCTCATGTTCTCTGGCCACCTCGTTGCCCCCCTACTGTACTTTCCTCGGATTGGATCAGCCCACACTCTGGCTGGATGGTGACCTTGTGTGCTATTGGTCAGTTTTGGAACGCAAGGTATGAAACTACCAGCGGAGCTTCATTAGTAGGGGTTGGATCGAAATAGCAAGTATTTCTTGCATGCACGCACGCACGCACACACACAAACGCACCCGCACGTGCACAAGAGCTTAGTAGGACTTTAACACTTGGGATTAGTTGAGACGTGAAGGGTTTTTAACTAACAAATAATCCTTTTCTTTTCGGTGTGGCATGATCCCTCTCTCCTTTCCCTTTTGACAGGAAGGGAGGGAGAAGGAGGCTGGAGAGAGAAGGGAGGACAGTGAATGAGAGAGTGGGGAAGAAGGGAAGAAAGCGATAAGTAAGACAGATACGTTACATTGTACATTTTAAAGCTCACTGTTTTTAAAACCTCCACAGAATAAAGCATAAAGTTTCAACACCTTACTGTGTCACTGATTTAAAACACGTCCCCCCAAAATAATTCAAATCACAATTTACTATGACTTTTTCATTTGTGTGTACTCTATTAGACTCTATTTAATCTTATTGTTGATGATGATTTTGCATTTAATTATCAGGTTGGCTTATATCATATGATATGCATTTGAGGTAGAGGGTGTACTGACCGGCTCTGTGCCTGAGCACCAGATTTGAGATTTGTTTGTGTCATCACTATCAGGTGTGTTTGCCCTGCTGGTTACTCTGTGTGTGTGTGTGTGTGTGTGTGTGTGTGTGTGTGTGTGTGTGTGTGTGTGTGTGTGTGTGTGTGTGTGTGTGTGTGTGTGTGTGTGTGTGTGTGTGTGTGTGTGTGTGTGTGTGTGTGTGTGTGTGTGTGTGTGTGTGTGTCTGTGTGTCTGTGTGTGTGTTGGTGTGTCGGTGTGTCAACAGCTGTGTTTGCAGTACCAGGGAAGTGTTGGCAGTGATTTCTACCGCATGGAGGTGGGCCAGCTTGTGGTTTGTGTGTTCTGAGGGTGAAGTAGCATCTTGCAGTTTGCCACACCTTATTGAATACACACACTCACTCTTTATCACTAACACACCTAACTAACATAACCTTTTTCCCTTCCTGGCACATAACCTATCATTTTCCTCAATGTTAACCTTAATTTTATGTTTAGCACGTCTGGTATGGCTCCTAATTCATGACATTACATTGATTTGATGAGTTATGATAGCAAGTTTAGAAGTGAAAATGAGGTTGCATAATCCAGTTTTATGAGAACCAACCATCGAACACAAACAAGTGAACAAGACAAGGACAGGCCAGGGCTAGCTGGTTAACTCATTTCAGTAGATATCTGATTTAAAAAAAAAGTTCTACACTTAAAGTCTGGCCATATCTCACACATTGCACCTTCAATATAAGAAACTTAAATAGATGTACAACTTTGGAAACAACTACTCATTTTCAACTTTTGTGGATTTTCGAAGGCAAGACTAATGTCACCAGTCCTTTTCGTGGTTATTGTTATGTCGCAAAGACAGGTCAAAAGGCCAAAGCAGGGGTAGTGGCTAGACCAGAGATTTTCTGCAAATTTCTTGCGAGAGTTTTAGAGACAGTTGGAAGCTTGCATAGGCTATTTTCTTCTATAAAGCAACTTAATTTAGACTGACAAATACGTTTATTAGATGGTGCACACTAAAGTTATAAATGAGGGGAGTACCGATGTACCAATGCAGCCACGATGATGGCTTAGTGAGGTTGTGGCAGAATTTGGTTAGTTTGAGAAATTCAGCCATCCGTGAGTAGAGCCGCTGCTCCTCTGCGTTGAAAGGAACCAGTTGAGGTGGTTCGGGCATCTAGTTGCCCCCGTGACCCAACCCCGGATAAGTGGTTGAAGATGAGATGAGATGAGATAAATGTCTTTTTAGTTATTATCTATAAAAGAGTGAGTTAAAACAATGGTTACTGATCATATGACCCACTAATGAAGTAGAGAGGTGAATGTGTTTTTAAATTAAGATTACAAAAGAGCGAAAAAGAAAAAGAAAAAAAAAGTCAACACATATAGCGACCTTGAACATGACAAGATGGAGGGCTCTGAAAGAACAGGCTCGCCTGCAATTACATCATACCGCCAAAGAAGCCACTAGAAACAAGGTAAATCAAATATAACAGATTTTTACTTTAAAGTTAGAGTGACGCAGTGATTTTCTCTCTTTTGAACCCAGATGTCATTCTTGTGAAATGCATTGAAGGTTCACCGTCGCAAAGGAAATTAAGGTCAATTAGTGCAAAATTTTATGCACATTAAAAACAGTCAAATAATCAAAATCAATACATAATTGGGAGGGACAATTCGATACTTCCTGATTATTAACCCCTTTAATGTGACCCTTTACATGAAGAAGGGGCATGTAGTCATTGAGGGCGCACTCACACTGTCCTTCCGCACCGGGCCAAAACCGGTTTTTCAGCTAAAGCCTAGAGCGTTTGAGCAGTGTGAGTGCACCCGCTCCCGCTCCGCCTTCCACGGCCCGCCTGAGAGAGGTGGGCTTTTGTAGAGCCCGTTTGCACATGTACGAGCACGAGCACGCACACGTGTACGAGCACAAGCACGAGGCCTACGGCGGTTCTGACTTCCTTTATGTGCGCCTGTTCCGACATAGGAAATAGAACGACGGACAATGTGCGGACATTTAACAACAACAACAATGGCGGCGAAAGGTTCACGGTGGTGTGATGCGGAGGTGGAGTGTTTACTGCAGATTTGGTCGGATGAAAATATTCAAAAACAGTCGGAAAGATTTGCAAACCAAGCGACGCATCGCGATGACGTCAATCAATGCGTGTGACGTGTTACGGCGTGATGACGTATGGACAGCAAGAAGCATTTGCACGAGGCCCTGGCAGTGTGAGTACAAACAGGCCTGGGGCGCGGGGGGAGAGGGAGGGGGGACAAGTACCCTAAAGCATGGGGCACGGGGCACGGGGCACGGGGCACGGTGCGGAAGGACAGTGTGAGTGGCCCTAAAAGAAAGTAATTTAAGTATATACACAGACTGGACAACACCTCAAGAATCAAGAATCCCCTAAAGTGAAGCACTGTGTCATCGCACATCAAGGTGGAGGGATATCGTGGTTATATTACTAAGCCTGGTCCCATTATGTAGTTAATCCCTCCTCTCTGCATCTCAGCATGGATCAGCTCCCTGACACACATTTCCTAACAGCCCGTCTATCATCGCCCATCAGTTTCCGTGGTGACAGTGTCAACGCCTCTCAGTCACTGTGGTGACCTTGCCCCAGTTAGGTTGCCGCTGTCCCGTCAGTCACTGCTGTTTGCTAAGTCATGGGGATCAGACTAAGTGTTTACAGGCCCCTCAGGGTCACCAAAAGACCATGACCTTTGACCTTGCGCACCCTAGATGTTTTAAGGATGCCTGTGTGTTTGTGGGTTTCTTTCTGTCAGTTTACCTGATTGTGTCCGTCTGATCTGTCTGCTGTGAGTTCTGTGCAGGTTGAAACATTTAAAGGACTCCATGGGGGACTTTTCTTGTAGGTGCGCACTAATTCTGAGTCACAACAGCTGAACTTGGCCTTTGTTGGCATCGGAAAGCATTTAAGAGTTCCATAGAAGACACTTTATTTTCTGTCTGGCCTTCGTCTTCACACCCAACTCAAAAGAAATGTGAGAAGTTGGCAATAAAGTTTACATCCTTTTTTGGTTCACATGTATTTGCAGCTACACGACCGACTTGTAGTTAATATTACACGTGTCAATCGTTAATGATGTGTGTGTCCTTTGTGGGTGGATGTGTGTATAGTGTGTGTGTGTGTGCGTGAGTGGGTATATTTAGTCCATGGTGTCTGTTGGCAACAGACAGGCCCTGACAACAGCAGCCTGCAGGTACTCTCTCGACATGTCTCTAAATTATTATCTGAACAGTTCAGTGAATGACATTTCTAAAAGAAGCTGTTGTAACACTTAGACCGAACCTCTGTAGGGTGTAATTTTATTTTAATTAACAAGCTTTATTTTTTGTGCTTTTTTAATGCACTTATGCACAATTACTGTATGTGTTAATCGTTTTTAAAAAATAAATACTTAACTCAAAAACTTAAACTTGGTTTACCTTTTAGATTAATTATTAATCATGTCATATTAGTTGTTCGTCGGCGCATGGGCCCTAATAATTACTTCACCACAACTGCTGGTATCATTAAACATTTATTGACTAGAGATGGAAAAAAGTTTGATGTATTCATTACCTCCACCAAGGAGGTAATGTTTTCAGCTGTTTGTTTGTTTGTTCGTCAGCAGGAATACAAGAAAAATACTGCCTTGATTATCATGATACTCGGTGGAAGGATTTAGCGTGAGCCAAGAAAAGAGCCCGCTAGGAACCCAGGAGCATGTGAATGCACCACCTTGGTGGAGGCTGCACTCCCTGAGTGCCATCCTATTATACAGATATTTGTCTTTCACACACAGATTCACATACAGATTATGCGGTATAGTGCACTGTTCATCTCTCCAGCATCTGCTGTCTGTCTGTCTATTTCTGTCTCTCTCTCCAACACTTATATTTTTAGTTTTAGTTAGCACATCGTAACATAAAATAATGTTATGCAACCTAATGTTTGTTAAAAAAAACAATTTTATGTAAATGTGGTTTATTTATTGTTCTTTTTCATCTGGACATGTACGCTCTTCCAATTCTCCTCTACTCTTCCAGCTGTAACTTGAATCACTCACTCACTCGGCACTGGCTATTGGACTGTGATCAGTCCAATCACAGTGTTACCATACTAACATTTGCAAGAATTACCCAAGTTAAAATGTCATGGCAATCCATCCAATAGTTGTCGAGACAGTTCAGTGAAAACCACAAATAACTTTCTGGTGGCACTATGAAAAGTCAGCGGACACTTAAGCTCTGGCCCAAAGGTGGACCGACCAACGGTCAACCCGACATCTCTATTCAATAATCAGAAGATTGCTGATTTAATAATAGATATAACAAATGTCAGGGAAACATTTATCATGAAAATAAAATTCAGCTAAATGAACAGCTCTCTCATTTCCTCCCATTTTAATTTTCCCATACAGGTAGCTTTGATGAGATGTCCATCAAAGGAGGACCTTATTTACCGTAAACTCATGAGAGAGGAGGCTCTCTCGGGCAGGAAAAAAAAACAAGTTTTTGATGCGTGGGAATATATGGGTGAGAATCAACCCAATCTAGTCTTTCTAGATAAGACAGGCATAAGAGAGGAAAGTAAAAGAGCTAAGACAATCCCCCAACCCACACGAGTGCTATGAAGACTATAGAGTCTGTCATAAGCCACGTGCATATTTGAATGCAAGGGTTACGTTTGTGCTTTCTTTTCATCATATTTGCACCTTTTTGTATAGTGTGTGTCAAGGCATTGGGTCATACTTTTCAGTATTATGTGTGCTTCACATGCAGTGTCAGTGTTTACAGAATAAACAGGATATCAGGCCCTCTCCTGAGGGTGTAGAGGCAGGCCTGTGCAGATCTCTTTCTTTATGGCGCTGCTCTCTTAGCCTGTAACCTTTGACCCCTTATCATATATGCTGACAGCCAAATAACAGGTTAACCCCAGGGACTACAGGTTAGTAACAGCAAGTTTTCAGCATCTCAGTAAACAGGAAAAATAATACTTCCTAATTTTAGCATTTCAGTACTTTACACGAAGCTAAAGCAGATACTTTTTTACATGTTTCATGACCTCAAACGATCATATCTAAACAAAACCAGTGTATACATTTAACAAGTGCATCAGAGTCATCTTAGTGTGTCAATTCATAGTATCTGGATGCTGTTATGGCCACTGCCTTTTATCAACCTGAGCATCTAACTGCTGGATAGATCAGGGAGTCAAGGGTGTCCTCAAAATGTTTTTACTTTACACCCTCTATCACTTCTCCCCCCCACCCCCGCCCACACTTCTGGGCCCTCGTGAAGTGAGTTTCGACTGCAACGCCTGGGGCAAAATTAGCTCATAGGTAACTTAACCCCAGTCCCTCCTCCTCCATCGCCCCTTCCTGTCGGTCAAACAGGTCTCTGCCTGTCCAGGTGAGCCAATAGCTCCGTCACACCCTGTTACACCTTCCTTACTCCTTCTGGAGCATATATACTAAATATACTAAAACTTGTACTGCAAAATACGTTGTAAATTCTGTATCATTTGAAGCAATACAGTAAATTTGCAATACTGTATGAAACAGAGACCTCAAGAAAGCATGCGTTAAATCGTTTAGCACTTGAACAGATACCAAAATCAGTATTCACACAAAATGATCAAATGTTTTCAACTCTGAAAGAATTTAACTTAAAACACCACTGCAGTCAATGTCAATACTTCATCTATGAGTCTGTGACACAGCGATAATAGTAAATATGACTATTAGATTATATTTAACACATTGATGAAAGATCCATAGCTTTACAGTTAATCAAGGAGTTTTCACATCCTTCTGAAGGGGGAGATGTCTGTGCACTTCCCTGAAATCTGAGTTTCAAAAGTACCCTGCACAAGTTAGGTATGTAACCAATCTGTGAAGAGCACCAATGTCTGCTAGTCACTGATTTTGAGAGTCCTCATCTGAGTCTGGGTCTGACTGACGCTGGTTTATCTCTACAGATCATGACCCTGCAGAGGCCTAAGAGCCAGTTTCCTGCCCGCTGAGCTCCACAAGACGGCTTCCCACCCACGAGGTCCTTCAGCTGGGTGCTCCGCTGCCTCCCATTTGAGCCCGGACATGAGGCTCAAACATGTAAGCCTATGGGTGAAGCTCTCTGACGTTTCTAGCCATCTTGATGCAGGTTGTACTTTCACCGGATAGATGCTAAAATGTAGTCACCATACCCTGGGTAAAATCTGAGTTCTCATACCCCAATTAACAGACCTAGAGAACTCCTTCAGTTCCCCGATTATTTGTACATATAAACAGCATTCTCGGATTGTTATCAGGTTTCTTGTCTGCGCATGCTCCCCACTCCGCGGCAGTGGCTTTTGACCCGGAAATAGAATAAACTAGGAAACAACGGCGCCGAAAACAATGTGAAAAAAACAACAATAACAGAGCGTTACCTTTAAACCACAGGAGGACTTGGCAATGTCAAGTAACATTACTACCATGAAGACCCGTTTTGGTCGTAACTTTGTCCAAAAGTCGTCCGTTTGTGATTTTGACAAAGGTGAACCAAAATAAAAGCTGTATTCAGTCCAGGTGTATGTTGGCAGAGAGCCACCTACTGTACCAGAGGAAGAGTTACTCCATCATCTTCCCATTCAACTCCTGCTCATGTATACAAGGGGAACTTAACCGGGGAAAGACCATCTTTGAGTTACTGATGTACATGTTAAGGCACTGACTGAGGGAGAAAGATTAAATGTGCTTTGAGACCAAGGTTTTTTATTTATTTTAACTTTTACTTTTCTTCAAATCTAGTCTAAAATGTGTCTGGAGGGGGACTTTAAAACTGATGCTGTACTGTACTTACTGTATACAAGTAAAATGGACTTCAACGATGAATGATGGATATCTTTCCAACATTTATGTAATTGTATCCCCATTGACAGTGGGATAGACAGTCAATAGACATTGACAGTCTTTTACATTCATAGATCAATTCCATTCGGTTATTACATTTCAAGACCAGAGGCCAACTTTGTCAGCTTTTGAAATCCGAGGACCAGCCACCTCTTTGAATTTGCAACCTTTCTTTAAAGTTTTCCAAGCTAAAGGTTTCCTAATTTCATCAGTGATTGGCATCTGGCCTGAAAACAGTGTAAAGTGATCCGTTTTCCTTTATCAGTCATGCTTTTGAAAGCAGCTTCAGTACGGAGGTATTATCCTGAATCTTTTGTTTCACAACGGTTGTAAAAGTGACATTGAAGATTTGTTAGATGATTGGCATGTGGCCTAAATAAAGTGTAAATGGATCCTCACTCTACCTAAACAACCTGTATCATTAATTGTCTGTGACAAAAAAGTGCCATCAATCTTTTTTGTTGCTTTCCCTGGTTCTTTTCTTAGTTGCTGCCTTTCACACGCGCTCTAACTTGATGCACAGGCATATCAGTAACGTACTGTAGGGGATCTGTTGTAGGGAAAAGCCTTTTTGTCCTTGTCTTGATGGATGGTCATGATTTTTAGGTAGTCTGCTTGTTAATCATTATTGATAGACCTATTAAACACTACTCTGACAATATTAAAACATAAAACAGTAGTAATGAAGCTCTTTAGAAAATGGTTTGTCAGCCATCACTTGGGTAAAGACAAAAGCTTTGAAAGGACAGGTTCACGTCTATCTAAATATATAGTATACATTATACAGTACTTATTTGCTCTTAGACTATGGACAGAAGGAGTGGTTACACTGACCATTATGTTTTTCAATGTGCAGTGTTAATTTCATCAAAAATAAAATAACTGAAGAAAAACATTTGTTGATAACCTTTTAACACGGAACCTAAATAAAAAGTGACCTTTGAAAACAAAAACTATAACAAAACACTGTATATTACATTTTGCATCAATGAAACTTTTAATGCAAAATCTTATTCAACAACATGCACTAATCTGCAAACTCACACACCGTGGCTCCTTTTGAGTAAAAGTGTCCTCTGCCGCCTAAAATATCTCTTGTTTAGATTCAGAACTTGATTTAGCTTCTTGACCTGTTGCGCTTCCTTTTTGCATCTTGCATTCAGTCATGCTCGGCCTCCATCAATAATGTTATCTGATGTAACTGGTACTTAGAAGATTTATGGACTAAATTAATCTAAAATCCACTGAGAATTAAACAGGAAGTGGCAAACAAACTATGAAAACATGCAGACTAGCACGCAGTTTATAAAAAACGATACCCTAATGTAACACCATGAAGTGCTGAATGTGGATGTAACGTCAATTTCAGTTGGCTATCATTTGTGTTGCTGAAAGAAGGAATAAGTAAATGTTAAAGGTCAACCATCAAAATCTTCCTCTAGAAACTCGAGAAAACAGACAAGAGACAGTCAGAAGAAGACAACTGGATTTACTGAGGAGTGTCAGTCAGGTGTATTACTGCAGAGCTGACCAACATGTACATAAATCCATAAATCTGTTTCTTCCATGAACTGGTAATATTAGATAACAGTACTGACAAAGACATAAGGTAACTGAAAGCCAGATGGTTCTTATGAACAGTGGTGCACAAGGTCAAGCAGCTAAATCAACGTCTGAACAAGAGATGTTTTGGGCCAAAGTTTTTCCAATCAAGAGCTACAGAGTGTAATCCATCAGATATATACAGGTTTTTAAATAAACATTGTATTAAAATAGTTCGTATGTCCATTTGTCAGTGAGACGGCACAACTCTGAGTCATTTCCTGGATGCAGCAGGTCCTGAGTGTACTGATTCCAATGGGAGAAGTGAGCATGAACACAGATTATGACGGATTATTTCGTCCGATAGTCATCAAGGTAAATATTGGACCCATTTTTCACATATCTGTCACATTCCGACACTAAAATAATATTTTTCAAACAGACAAATCAGAGGAAAAATAACTTTGTTTGAGACAAAACTGCATTGTAGACTAAAATGTAAAATTTACAAAAATCAAATGACTAAAACCTAATTCCTTTCATTAAAAGAACAAAAAAACTAAAGCCTAAATCAAAATCAGGTGCCCTTGGGAATTGCAGCAGTGTTGTAAGTGTTGTATTTTTAGTGAGAGCCCGCTAAAATGTTATTTCCTCACACACAGACTTTAAGTAAATTTACCTGCTCCACCCTCGTTATCAATCATGTTCAACCTTCTCCATCACAGTAGAGATTTATAGTCCTGTCAGCGATGAAAGGTTTATGGAGCATCGTGGGTTCAGCCACACTCATTCCATGATGACACAAGCTGGATGAGTAAGAGGATGTAGCTGGATAGGGTCATTGAGAAACCTCACATGTATACACAGGCACAGATATGCTTGTGCATTCGCATAAACACATGCATACAAGTAACAGCGTGTTCAGCTGCTCATAGAAGCAGGACTAAAATTTTTGATATGATGAATTGCAATAATTTCTACTAGATAATATCTGTAGGTGTTTTGGTTTGTGTCCTCTCCAATTCAGTTATTCTCTGCATACTTCCTCTCCATACTCCCTTTCTTATACTCTCGTTCTTGACCTGCTGTCTCCCTGTATCCATCTCTGCCTCCAACAATGTTTTTTTCCTGTAGAGTGGATGAACAGAGTGATGTGGATTCTCTATTGGCTCTGTATTTTAAAGCTCCTTAAAGCAGAGGGGAGATTCTCTGATAATTATCTGTTGGTTCATCCCCACATGTAACATCTCTGACATTGCAGATGATCTTTTCATACGTTTTTCTTAGAAATACTGATTAAAAACATATTACGCTACTTTTAAGAAAGTTGTCAAATAGGCTGTGATGAGCCCTGGTTAAACATCTTCAATCACCTTCATAAAGAAGCAGAATATCGAGTTATAATCAACCAAGCTGCTGCGTGTAGTGGTCCGTTTCGTTATACTGTAGCAACCTGCGTCCTTTTCAGGCAATTCAATGAAGGTAAGCATACTAATGGTCATGCGCAAGGCCAATGCGCTCTGGCGCGGCACACATTAAAGCCCCACACGTCTGTGCTGCTGTGCACAAACACACTGACTCTGGAACAATTTAGAAGCAATTTATGAGAATACTAACTGTTGTTTATTGTGACCTAACATTATCAGATGTGTCTTCTCTATGGAAATGCGATTGTAATGGTTTGTTGTGTAGATTTTGCAGGCAGCTGTTGTCCCCTCTTCCCTCGCGTGCCGGCACTGAATCTTTAAGTAGTCCCAGCCTGCTTCCCCCCGGATTATACAACTTAAACACTATGAATATGCCTATTGAGCACTATAAAATCCTACTTAATGCCCAGTTCACAGTTAAATTCAATGAGCTGATTCATAGTGTGGCGTTGCGCTGAAGCTGAGCAGAAATAGACATAAGGCTCAGACGGAACGGAAGAAGAAAAGTATTGGGTCTTAAAGCAAATCATATTGTAAGGGAACGCAAAAGTTGTCCACAAAAATAATTCTTTCCATGACCCTTCGGAGGCTCCGCACTGGAGTGACGGTAAACAAGTTAGAACCGAAAGTAGTTGCCAATAATTCTGTCTTCTGTCAAAAAATTGTTAGTCAATTGTTTCTTTCTGTTTAATATACACTCAGTTGTCAGTTTATTAATGCAGGTATATCAGCTAAGAAAATGCAATCTAATACAACAGCCCCCGCAACAAATCCTCAGCTTCATGAAGGTCATTATGTTCGGTTTCTGTGGCAACTGTTTTAGATAGGTGTTGAATGTTTCCATTTTTCAATCAAAGGTTGATTTGAGCACACTCTCTTCTGTTTATTAATGTCTCTGTTGCATCACAAGCTGCCCTTATTTTATTTAAAAAGTATTTACCGACCAGTTAATCAGACTGATTTAGGAGTTTGGATACTGTACTATTGATATAATAAGGGCAAATCAAATCCTTCTGTGTGCTGCATCCTGTCGGATCAGTAGACTGCTGCATACAGAATGTTGTCAGAGTCAGGCAGAAATACAGGAGGAAAAACAACTTGACATGAATCTTGATGTAAAGTGCTTCCTGACACTCGTTTACACTGGAGGGCCTGTCCACTCTGTTCCCATTAAGTACTATGGCGTGTGTGTGTGTGTGTGCGTGTGTGTGTGTGTGTGTGTGTGTGTGTGTGTGTGTGTGTGTGTGTGTGTGTGTGTGTGTGTGTGTGTGTGTGTGTGTGTGTGTGTGTGTGTGTGTGTGTGTGTGTGTGTGTGTGTGTGTGTGTGTGTGTGTGTGTGTGTGTGTGTGTGTGTGTGTGTGTGTGTGTGTGTGTGTGTGTGCGCGTGCATGTGTGTGTGACACAGAGAGTGCAAGAGAGCGCTGACTCTGCCGGAAGAGCATGACCTGTATTTAAACTCATATGGAGAGATGCATTTTCAACAAACCAACTTGCCACAGTGTGTTTGTGTGTGTGTGTTTTGCTTTCAGGATATAATTCAAAATTATGACCTTCAAATTTCCAAATTCTTACAATCCTCTCTGGATCTGGAGGTTCTCTTTCACATGCAGCACACGGCAGGAGATCCTCTGTGTCAGATGTGTTCTCACTTACTGGAAATAATCCACATGATGCCGATTACACCGTGCCATTGGATCCGGTTCATTGGATTTTTCTGATGACTTTGCCGTCGGCCCCTATTGACAGAAGTTCCTGAGAATATTAGACATTTTCGTTGTCGTTTTTGGGTAAATCCCTCTTCTCCTGAGGTTGATTTTCTACTGTTGTGGGCCGCAGTGTGTTCAAAACGTCATCAACCTGCCCACTTGCTCTCCATTTTAATGTCTGGTCAGACTGAATTAATATACAGCTCTGTCTGGGTAATATCAAGATAATTTCAGGTTTGCAGTGCATGTGTGAAAGGGCTATACATGCAACAGTTGGTGGCTGGATCCTCTGCTCTGCCAGTGCAGTTGTCCTATGGAAGTGACTGAGGAAGCTGTTCCTGTTTGTCTGAACACAGCCTTTAGCTAGTGACCCCCTGTCCTGGTCTACCTTCATAGACCTGGGTATTTATAGTAGGACATCACTCCTAAATGACTAAATATTATTGAACATACTTTGTAAAAGAGTTGAATCAAACTTTCTTAAGGTAAGGAATCACTACTATTTTCCCCAACATTGAGGAGAGCTCCAGGAGATGTCTTAACATGTTAGGATGCTGTTCAGGTAGACACATTCTGTGAAGAGAAGAGGGATGTTTTGGGAACACTTATTGAAATTGAATTCAAAAAGGAAATGTCAACACTTCGTCACAAAGCACCTACTATAAAAACACACTATAACAAAGCTAGTTTGTTATCAGGTTTTTATTTATCAGTAACACATGAATGCAAGCAGGTGTAGCTTTTACTAATTTGACATATTGTGAGTCGTTTGTGGTTCACTGCTCACACACACACTCACCACTCACACACACACACACACACACACACACACACACACACGCACGCACGCACGCACACACACACACGCACAAACACACACTGCGTGCACCACGAACAGGAGCAGGTTATTTTCAAAAACGTCAAGAAAGAGAAAATGGACGCTGTTTGTTTGGAAAAGAAAAGAAACAGAGCAGAACGGCCGGCTGAATAGCGAACCAGAAAAGAGAGAGTCGAGAGGTGAAAGCGGCGGCAGAGAGGAAGAAAACAGCGTGTGATAAAGGAGAGGAAGGAGGTGTGTGTTTTAGGGGTGAGAGCAGGAACTCGGGGTCAGACCGCCCCCAAGTAGCTCAACAACAGGAGCAGGGGGAAGGTGGGGGGTTACAGACCACACAGACTACAATAGATCGTGACAAATCACATATTTGAAATTGCTTCTGATTGGTAAAATGGATGTGTCGGTTGCCTTTTGGCTGTCTGGTATGTGATGTTTTCACTTCTGAGGCTGTCTGAGAGGGACGATAATTCAAAGACTTCTCTCAGAATCATTCAGCCTACAGTAGGGGGACATAAGGTCACAATGTCCTTCATCGCTTCAGTCTAAATAAGCCTTTAGTGATAAATTGACTCCTTTTCTTTCCTCTCTTGCAGGGAGACAAAGGACTCCACAGAAGCTACTGAAAGAACTTAAAATTGATGACAAAAGAAAAGGCTTGTAGAAAAGCATTTAGTGTTGTCTGTGGAGCTTTGGCAAATTTATCTTAGTAAGGATCGTCTGCAACTGTTAAAGCAAAAGGTAAAAGAGGGTCATCTAACGGCTTCTTTTGTCAACTCGGTTGACATAAACACACTGACATTGTTTTCCATTTTCTAACAAAATATTATTCAGTTCATTTCAGGACTGATGACATCCCCATAGACCCCCAAGCTAGATTGCCTTGTACAGCAGAAATAAACAACATTTAAATTTAACTGATGCCTAAAGTTCTGCGTAATTAAGGGCATGGTCGCTTTGAGTCACAGTTGGGTAGACCGTGGGCTTCATGCTGCCTGCCTTCATGCACTCTCCAGCTCTAAAATGGCGATGGCCGGAGCCCCCCAGACTGAGCTTCATTTTTGCTCTTTAGAAACCTAAAGGTGATGTCAAGGAGACTATGTTCATATTTGATACAGACTATGGCAGTGATATTATCATTCATTTGGAGTTGTGTTTCTGGCTACCTGATAAATTAAAGTCCATGTTCACTCTCTTTTACCTCTGTTTTTCTCTGTGTAGTACAAATAATAATAGTACAAATATAATACAGTGATTACACATCACTGTACTAATGCATCAGTGTCCAACATTGGTTTCTAGAAGTTTCATATTACTCGTAATATAAGTATTGATACAATACTTAAAACAGCCTATTTTTTTAAATGGCTCTTATCAGACTCTGAACTAAAATGTCACATTGACTACAAGACAAAGTGAACACATACATCACCCTGGACGTGTTAACTAAAACCTTGACTGGATGGATAAAAGGACAAAGAAAGACGAAATGACTTGAAGAGAGAGAAAAACATCAATCACTTCATCATGGATGTTAACCATTCATTAGTGGATTCTTGCCTTTTTTCAAAGACAACGCACCATTTAATGCTTCAGACACAACAATGTGTGTGTGCGGTCAGGGGATGTGAGTTCCTTCACCTGCACAGGTCACTGAGATGGACTGTTAACACTGAATGACATGAGCGTACGCTTTGTACGCGCCTGCTCATGCATGTATGTCTCTGTATTAGTGCTCTCGCTGCGCTAATGTGTCTAGAGGTTGATAGTGTGAGATAGACAACAGGATGTAGGAGTTACCACCCCGTTATAACGGCTGCAAAACATTTTAGAATCACAACAAAAGAAAAGAGAATTTGAATATAATATTCTCACATTCTCACAAGTGGTTACACAGTGAATGATATGTAGTTTAGTTTTAAAGACACAGTGAAAACAGAGCCTGAAAGAGATGCATTTATTGAAAGATTAAGAACATGGGTAGTCAAACATGTATTAGTCTCTCTAGTGTATTAATGTAATGTTATCATTAATTTAGGTTTGCTCTACATGCAGCGCAAATATAGCAGTGGCCTTGGATGTGGAGGAGAGGGATGGTGAAATGTGCATCATTGAAAGTGCAGCCGGTTACAGCCTGAATGATAGATAGAATTGAGCGTAGAAATGAAATGAAAATGAGTTTTTCAAGGACGCTAATCTGTACAGCTGGAGGATAGACTGATGTGAGGATTGAAGGAGTTAAAGTGAGGTTAGAGGTGTAATGAACATGCCATCTAGAAGAAGAGAAGAAGGCGAAAAGAGTAAATTGTGAAATGTGCGATTCTGCGAGGAAGTCCCCCTCATGGCAGAGGAGAAAGGCAAAAGGATTAAGGGTTGAATAATGATACAAAAGGAACACACACACACACACACACACACACACACACACACACACGCATGCACTGAAGTCTAGACAGGGTGATTTTCTCATGAAATAGCTTGTTTGTCAGATTTGCCAAAGGTCGTTGTTCGGTTGTCTGAATGCATGCATTGATGTATGCATGAATGAATTTGCGTGGTATAAAATATTCAGTCATCATATACATGAGTCTGTCTGCATGCATGTGTGCACTCAGGTCTGTGTGCAAGCTCTCATATAAACACAACATTCAGCAATTTGTCTTAACAATGTTCTAATATTAAGACATTATTTGTCCAGTCTTGAAAAAAAACATTAACATTTTTATTTTCAGTCAAATAAAGCTCTATGCTATTACAATATGAGAAATCAAGCAGTCTTAATTCATTGACTTCGTAGATGCTGGTTTACAGTATTATAGCTATACATCCAGCCACCATGAAGTGAGCTAGCAAGCCTATGCAGCCTAGAGTGTCTCTTTATTCATCTTTATTCATAGAACTAGGGTTACAATGAATAACCATTGTTAACACCGCAAAACAATCTTTCTTATCTCCCATCACTCTCATTTGCTTTTTATTTCAACATTTGGGAAACAAAAACAGTCACAAAAGTGACATCCAGAAATGTTCCCAGTACGTCAGGGCAATAATTTCCCTCTGTGTGTAACGTACATGTTGTGCATGTATTTTATTTGTATATACGTGTTTAATGAAATACCAGTTACTGTCGTGATCTGGGGCCATATGTGTTAATGTTAATGTTTTTATTGTAAATCAGTAGAAATGGGAATGATAGAAATGAACATCTAACCGCCTAGAGTTCTTTTTCTTGCTAGAGTGCTAATTTCCGGTAATGGTAATTCCCATTATGTGTTAGTATTGAGCTACAGTAACGCCTGTATCCACTTTTGGCTTCATAAAGGTTCCGTTTTTTGGTATTTTTTTGGTTAGCAGAATGAATTGACTAGGAGGCACCCTCACACAATACAGAGTCAATGGAGAGCGGTGCATCTTTCTGCACTGTGGCTCCAGTGAGTAATCAGGCCAGGCCCGCCTAAGAAATAATCCTAAACCCATAAAATGTGAAAAAACTGTTCAATGTTCTTACTCCATATTTCAGGACTACATGTCTTTCCACGTGGTGACATGTATAATTTGTTTTCAAACAAATCTCTGAATTGAATTTACCGTTAAAAAAAAAAAAAATTAATTAATTGAAGAAATCTTTTCTTTTATTAAATTAAAACAAATGAAATTAGCTACTTCATTATTTAAGTTGTATCTAATTTATTGATTTGTAAATTAAAATGTAATGTAAACATGAAAAGAAATGAATTTAAAGAAAAAACATTAAAATTATTAAATTAATTAAATAATTAAAAAAAAGAGAATTATATTTTAATTTAAAAAGTAATATAAATCCAGTTTGAATAAAAATATTAACACAATTAAGAAAATTGATTAAAAAAAATTACAGACATTTCATCAACAAAAAAATGTAGATATTTAAGGAATTGTGTCACAAATGTCACATCAAAATCTGCTTTTAAAAATTATTATTGTTGTATTTTTCATTAACACTGATGCAATGACACAAATTACCTGCGGCATTTGATTAATTGTAAGCAGGAGTCCCCTCGACTGCCTTCAACTAATTTTTTTCAGATTTGCAGTATTTAGCGCTGACATGATTTCTTAATTATTGACCAAAACAGAGGAGCCATTCTGGACCGACATATCCTCCTTTCCTAGAATGTTCTTCTTACTTAGTTATGAGCTACTTTTAGTCTCAGAAAGTTTATTGAATGCGGCCCCAGATGCAGATGACTCACTACTCTTAACAGTCACATAGTCACTAGTCAAACAGAAGGGAGAGTTTGGGGAGATGAAGGAAAGTGAAAGAGACGTACACGGAAAAAAGAGAAGTTGGCGAAGGTCACAAAAAGAGAAAGAGTGCTGCTTTTTGCAGTTATTGTTAATGGATGCAGCAGTTACACATCTGCTTTAGCGCGGGGGGGTAGGGGGGGTTCACAGAGCAAGTTAACTGTTAAAAAACAGACATGCCGCCACATGGAGAGGGAGTGTGAAAATTGGCGAACACATAGCCTGTTATAAATGAGAGAATGAATAAATGGCAAGAAGAAATGTGGCAGGGTGAACAGTTTAACCTCCAGAAGCCAATATGAGTTATACTCAAAACTAACATGTAAAAACCTGTAAAATTAAAATCTTTAAGTTGATAGGAGACTATAAATCCTGTGGATGTTGCTGTCATATATAATGTTGAACAGGAATCAGGAAATCAGAACTGACACCGTAATGGGGACCTGCCCTATAAAGGGGAGTAAGAACAAAGAAACACAAGAGGAGGAGGAGAGAAAGGGAGTGTGAGGTCATGTCTGTGTTTTTATTCTCACTGCTTTAACAGGTTTACTATGAAAACAGTGTGATACATCGAGTCAGATGCAGAAACAGAAAGAAGAGAGGAAAGTTGTCTAAGAGAAGCAGGATAAAGTAAAGGGAAGCAATGAGGAAGACAGGAAAGCATGCAGCGGATGATTGGACTGGGAAAATAAGAATAATAAGGAGAGCAGGCTGAGAGCTGATTCATATTCCAGTGATTAGGACTGGTGGTAGGACTAGCGATGTCTGGGAAATATTCATTCTAGTTTCACTTCCACTATCATGATTATGTTGTATTTGTTCAATATATTTGCTAATGTTATTTGTTTGCCTCAAGATACATCTGTTCCACTCCACACCTTATCTACTACATCTGAGTTATGATCTGCACGAAGGTTTTTTTTTTACTGTATTTGCAAACATATAGTAGCATAGACGAAAGACATGGATGTCTGCCATACCTGTAGAGCAAAAACAGACTTGAGTTAAGTTGAGTTCAAACTGTGACCTGAAAAGAGGAGTGCCGCGGCACAATAAATCAATCACCAGAGAACTTGTGTATCCAATGTAAATAAAGCTTAATAATTCCCTGCCGATATAAAGCTTCACATTCAGATAGCCTACGCTGATCTGTTTGGGTTTTGAGCCTAAACATCAACAGCCATGGAAGGCAGCAGTAAACATCCAAAGCATTTGGATTCATTGATCCGCCCACAAGTGGCCAATTGTGGTAAGCGGCGCCTGGCGGCCTCACTGTGCTCAGTCTGGCTTTACTCTTGAGGAAAGAGGGAGAAACAAGCGGAAAGAGTGACATAAACCAAAAGGTCAGAAGCAGAAAAAAAAACAAGGAATGGGCTTTACGGATTTAAAATAAAGATCAGAGAAAAATATGAAAAAGTAATAACATTCATCATCTCTCCCATCACTGTCAGAGACAGGATCATAACATGAAACTTGTTTTTATTGAATTCCCGGGAGATCGCCCTACCCGCTAGTAGGAGGTTCCACTTTTACAGGCATTTCAGTGCATTTTGCCTAGTTGGGGGTCTGAAACTTCGGACTTCCCATGTTACGGGAACGCAGCATGGAGCAACGCAAGTGAAAGGGAGCAATGGATGACAGGCGGGAAGCTGGGCAGATTTTTATCAGACATATATGGGGATTGAATATTTGTGGGTTTCAACACCTGGTGGATTTCCTTTACATTTTAGTGTGTCATACGCTTATTAAGAGCATTTTAAGAAGAAAAGTGTAAAAATATCAGAAAGGTAAGAATTGCTTTAAATGTCAAAATCACGTCATTTTGACCAAACTGAGGTCACCAGCAAGAAAGATACGTGTGTAAAACTAATGTGGTGTTTTCTTGGAAAGCTGGGTTGAAAAGTACAACACGGATACAAATAGGAGGTGTAGGTGAAGCTGCTGACTGTGGACAAATTCTAGATCTCCAACTAAAAAGCACTGGAGCGTGTAACAGCACCGTTCTGCAACAGATTAGGGTGAGAGACAGTGTCAGGTATTCTAGAAGGCCATCCGAACAGACTTGTACTCACTGTATATTTGTCAGTGTCAGTGGGAGACTGGTGGCAACAGCAGCATGATATCCTGTTATGCAGATATAGCACATGTTACACTCTGTTAAGCCTTACACTAATGTTCCAATGTATTTCTGCTTTAAATTTTGACAGACAATCCCTTATAGTTTCTGCCACACGCTGCATTATTGTCATTTGAACTCTTCATTAGCGTGACATCTGCAAGGATAGATTCAAAACAATAGCTATTAGTCTACGTCAATTTCACCGTGCGGTAGACTTTCTGATTTTTTATTATAAGTGCCCTAAACTCCGTCATTATGTTAAGACAGAGGTACAATGTGGAGGAGAACAGTGATATTATAGGTATGAAGTGTTATAACTGACTGGATGTGATGTAAATACATAAAATAAAACCCAAACTAGAGTTTCTGTAATTAGTTTCTTTCCACTGCTGGGTGAGAAGGGGAGAAACAAGGGTGAGGCAGAGGTTGCTGAGTGAGTAGTTTCCAGAGGAGAGCGGCTCTGCTCACATCACGGAAAATACTGCCCAAGACAAAAGAGGCTGAGCTGATGGGGAGAGACCAGGAAAAGATCTAGTCGGGTGAAACAGGGTGGAGAAAGGTTGGCGAAAGGTTGCTGACTGCGAAATTTATCCCGAACAGGAGCGGCTAAACATAGCAGCATCGCTCACAGGATGGAAAGAGCAAGCCAAGAACTCAGGGATCGGATTCAAATTGGGTATGATTGCATTGCACTGGGACAGAAAAAGTGATTCATAATAGAGGGCTACAGAGTATACAGATTTAGATTCTGAAGGGCATCAGCTGTACAACAAATGGGGCTGTGGTATGGTTGGATGCAAAAAAAGGAGGTCCACATGGATGCAAATAAAGGAGGTCCACGTAGTAAGACAACATTTTATATGTATAAATCCCACAATCCAAAGACGTGCACGTGTTAGGTTAATTGAGGACTCTAAAATTGCCCGTAGGTGTGAATGGTTGTCTGTCTCTGTACGTCTCTATGTGCCCTGTGATAGACTGGCGTCCTGTCCAGGGTGTACCCCGCCTCACGCCCAATGTCAGCTGGGATCAGCTCCAGCCCCCCGCGACCCCGACCCCGGGATAAGCGGTTGAAGATGAATGAATGAATGATTATTATTTGGAGGAGAAATATGAGTACATTTTGAGTAAAAGCAAAGCACTAACAACGAGAAAACTAAACCCAACCAAAAAGAATACAAGAGGAAAAAGCCAAACTTCCCAGTACCCCTTCTACCTCATTTTTAGTATGAATCATTTCTGCAGTGTTTTGGATACCTTAATATTTCACCACCAATTAGGTTTTCTATTTTAATAATGTGAATTATTTTGATCCTGTGATGATGTGTTCTTGTTAATTCCCTGTTAAATTTATATTTGGGGAAAATACCTTTAGGTGAGAGTGACTCTTCCAGTTTAGCCCTATCACCATAATGTAATTCTCAACACCAGTCAGAAGCATGACGCACAAACACATAGCTTTTGCAAGTTAACATGAAAGAAGATATGTTGAACAAAATGTCTTTAAAGCCCCCTTCACACATAGTTCAGTAAATTACTGGGAAAACCTTTCAGGCACCACTTGTGATTTTCATTATTCACACATGCGCTACATTCAGGAACACTTCCTCTCCCTCTTCTTACAGCTGTTCTCAATCACTGTTTGTACATATAACTAAGAAAAGTAATGCACTGTAATTTGTGTGAAACCCACATATTTATTACTGTATAAAACTATGTCTGGAGATGCAAATCAGGTGATAATGTAAAGGACTGCTACTCTCCGCATGGGGAGGCAGGTCACAGGACAGGATTTTCACCCTGGGACTAGAGTTCTTGTACCCGGAAGTACTGAGCCAAAGCACATTTTTCAAATCCTTACCAAGTCGCTTTGTCGCCTAACCTAAACAGTAATAGTATAGTATGTCGGGAAAAGTAATAAAAAAGTCATAGTATAGTTTGTGAAAAAAAGTTGTGAAATAGTGATAGAATAGTAGGCCGAAAAAAGTCACAAAAAGTAATAATATAGTATGTTGAAAAAAGCCGGAAAAAGTCAAAACACATTATGTCAAAAAAGTCATAGAATAGTCAAAAAATTGGTAGAAAAGTTATAGTATACTATATGGGCGGCAGTAGCTCAGTCCATAGGTGACTGGGAACCGGAGGGTCGCCGGTTCGAGTCCCTGTGTGGACCATGAATGGAGCGTGGACTGTTGGCTGGAGAGGTGCCAGTTCATCTCTTGGGCACTGCAGAGGTGCTGTTGAGCAAGGCACCGAGCCCCCAACTGCTCGGGGCGCTGGTCACTGGCTCTAACATCTCAACATTAATTGCATGTATATAGGTCCTGTCTGTGCATGTGTGTGTATTCCGGGCCTGTGTGTGTGTAACATGAATAACAATAATAGAGTGAAACTCTAATTTCCCCGGACTAATAAAGGAATTCCTCAAAATTTTCTTGTAAAAACGTCATAATATAAAATGTCGAAAAAGTCAGCACATTGTGTCAAAAAGGTTGTGCAGTCCACTTTCATTTCACAGCATTAAATATCATATTTTGTAAGATGCCATATATACTGTAAATCTGTGGATACAAATATGTTGACATTTCCCATATGCCATTGCTGATCAGGAGCTGTGTTTGCATGAAAAAGGAGTCTGTTTGCAATCAAAACAACTTATATTGTTATCAGATCACCTGCGATAGCATTGGCATTGATGCGAAACAGTAAAGAAGTTGTGGCGTGTGGTGCATTAAGGGTCCCCTGGGGTCTACCCCTCCCAGAATGGCATACATAGATTTTTCAAATTGAGAAATCATTCTTTATATGAGTTTTATCGTCTGTATACATTCCAGATGTTACTCTCACATAATTGATTGCAGAAACATGGGATGACTAATGTTGAAAGTGCTGCTCACAGCATTTTGTCTGTGTTCTGAGGAGTGTTGCTCTGCTCTGTTAACCCTGGCCGTTAGTGTTTGATTCAATATTATTGATTATTTCCACATTTCTACAACAAATAAATTCAGTGTTTTGAACCATGCCGTACAACACTGCAATAAGGATGAAAATGGGTAAGTCAGAGGCTTTGGATGTCATTTCCACAACTCAGAACAGCGTAAACCAGCGAACAGATCCCCTCTGGAAGAGATTAGGAACCATAGTTCAAAGAAAGACAAAAAAAAAATGCCGGGCAATCGAAGAAAAGAATGAAAGCGAGAGGGAGGGAAAGGCAAGTGGTAAAATAAGGGTGCAATAAGTGAGAAAGAAAGGGTAGGAGTTCGACAGAAGAAAGGAAATTGAGCAAGAAATTGAAATAACAGGAGGAGGTGAGGATAGAGAGGCTTTTGTTAGGATGGAAGGAGGAGAGGAGGAAAACTGTGGGTGTGAGGAAAGATGTGAAGGTCACATTCAGGTGTGTTATGATATGGAGGGTTGCAGCCCTTTTCACCTGCTAGTATAGGTGAAGTGGAACGGATGGAGGGAGGAGATGGAAGGACGAGACAGTGAGGGAAGGAAGAGGGGATCAAATAAAGGGAATAAAGGGGAGAACTATAGTTGGAGGGGAGACAAACAGTATGCATACATAGTAGATTTGGGCATGAAACATGCAATTCTAGTTTGGGTTTACTGCCCAACACTAAAACTTTAAATTATCGGAGCAAGTCTGAGCAGAAAAGAGTAGTTTGTCAATTAAATGGCCCCCATTACAGCTGAAGGTAATACCCTTTTATAGGCTTTGTTAGGAAATACACATCCTATTTCTTCTTCTAACTCCTGTTAAAGTTGGAAGTTTTTATTTTAAGTTTAATGAAGCGTTTCTGTATGAACTTTAACACTAACATTAGTTTGATATCAAACTGGATTTGGGTCGTTTAACTCAATTTTAGTTGGTACTTTACAACATACTTAGCAATATATGGTACTCCAATTGTGAGAAATGTAGTTTCAGATCAGAAAAAGCTTCTGTGTGGCATTCTGGATGTACATATGTCGTTGTTTACTTTGAAAGAAGTAATTTTGCTTCGAACATCAAGTCCTGAGATCTGGTAAAGCATTGTCATCTTTAGAACAAAGGTAGTAGGAGCGGCCATACAAACAAACCAAAACATACGGACGAGCAAACTTAATGTCCAAACTATTAACCATTCTGTTTTCAAACATCAATTTTGCAAAAGAACATCTTGGTTGATATGTAAGGGTATATATTTACTTTGACTGGCTCTTTTAAACAATGACAGATTATCACTGTCAGGTTCATCTCAAGTTTGTCGTTTATGGCGTGTTTTCATGAAACACTTACGACCTTTGAAATGATACGTAACCCATATGGGCATGTATCTAAACACTTGGTCTGTCTTGCGTTTAAACTGCAGACGCTTCTCTTAAATGTAGGCGGGGTTACTGTATTACGGGATGGTAAGACTTCTGGGAAATCCTTTTCATTTCTCACTTCTCCATCCAGCTCTCCCTGTATTTGCTCGAGTCGAATGTTCTATTGGTACCATCCACAACGTTTGTCAATGGAAACACAAAAATACCTGTTCTGATGTGTAACAAACGGATCAGAACTAAACCAGACTGCTTGGTGCAAACAAGGCTTTAGATAGACAGGGCTGAACCGGGGGTTTGTTTACAACCTGTGAGATTGTCTAGCTGCTCATATTTCTGCCCTTTTGTTGCATCATAAATGAGGCTAAAGCATTGAAAAAAGACCTTGTTTAAAAATGGAGCGCCTGTTGAAGTTAAGCTTCTCAGTTGTGCGGACACTCTTAAGATTAGACCCCAAGCCTTTTCTGCTCAAGAACTGCTTAACTGTTCCTAACTTCCTCCAGATCTCCATCTAGTTCCTGTGCTAATCGACACTGCAGGTGGGCTATTATGCCAACTTGATGAACTTACCATGTGGGAGATGTGTTATTATTACATTATTCAGAACTGTGGGCAAGAGTTAGGGCTTATTAAAAACAGCAGGCTCATACAAGAGGTGTTGGTGTTCTGGTTGGACTCGGATGGCATTTTCAGGCCTGTCAAACTCCAAAAGGAAATGATTGTTATGGCGTCTTGTAAAACAGTTGCAAATCTCTCATCTGGAATTGCGTTTTAGAATTAAAAGCTGCTTTTACCTTTTATGTGTTGAGCATAATGTGACACACATGCATGAAGACACACAACTCTCTCCCTGATCGGCTGCAGGCAGGGAGAGAGTGACCTTGAGCGAATTATAGAGATGAAGGGATGTAAATTGGAAGAAGGGCGAAATGGACTGCAGCACGAGCCAAAACAGAAAGACACTTGATTTCTTTCAATGAATCATTGTTCCCTATATTTGCTGAGGACACACGATAGAAATGGCACAGTCTCATGGGTCAAGAATGAAGTGGGTGGCTCTGACTAATAACTGGTTCAGACCTCTGTGACATGTGCTGTATTGCTTTTTGAGATATTTATGGGCTGTTGTCGGATCGGTGCTGTTGTGGAGGTGAAAAGACGCCAGTTCCAAGGTGTGTCTGTCCGACAGTTGTTTTGTAGCCAACAATCTTCCTGTTCACAAATACAGGCTGTGCCAAATTACAGGTTCACAACAAGGACTTCCTCCCCTGTCCCGTTTAATTTGTCTCGAGTGTTACTTTGTCATTTGCTACTTGATCTGTGGTGTTAGTTTGTCATCGTCAGCCCTTATTGTGTATCACCAGATGACATCAGCGTCAGTAGTGCACCTCTAGTTCAATGATAGGATGAGCTCACTGCTACACATGGCACGGCAACACAAGTTCTTTGTGTCATTGTTAAAGTTAGTTTATTATCTCTTTTTTTTATCTACACATCGTTTGAGATGGTTACTACGGGGTTTGTGTTTGTGTGTGCGTGACAGAGAAGAAGAGAGAGAAGAATAAATGAGAAAAGTGTGAGTGTGATAATGATCTAACTGTCTTCTATCATTCACAAGGACCACCTTAAGATCTTAGTGGCTAATGAATGATTCTCTGATACACATGAAACATGACATCACTCACTCCTGTTCTGGCTTTTTTTTTTTTTTTTTTTTTTTTACTCCGAGGGAGCTCTGCTATTCATGAGGCTGTGTGTTTTTGAAAAAAAGAGCATTTGAAGTGGAAAACATGTTGGTGTTTGCTTGTTTCTGTGATGGAAACTTTTTGACGGCGGTCACTGGTTTGCATATTTTGCTGTACAGCTGCCACTTAACTAAATAAACTGTTTTTAATCAAATCATCTACGTTTGACAGCACAATGGAAACATAGCTGATTCAATAAGTATGCTTTTGTCACTGAAGACTAAAAGTTTGCAGCCGTGCTTTGTCGTGCGGCAGTTTTTCCACACGTCACTAAACAAATTTGTTGGATGGATGAAAAAAATTGCTGCTATTACATTATTACCGCTTGTTAAGATTGACCTGAAGGAGGTGGCTTTCTGAAGTCTTGGTGTTTTTCCGGTGTGCAGAGGTGACCAAGGAGGAGGAGGAGGGGTTGCACTTCTCTCTCTCTCTCTCTCTCTGCTTTTCCTTCTTTAAACACCTACTTCTGTCACATTTGGCAGAAGTGACATGAATGCCTTCCAGAGTAGAGACTGTTGGAGAGAAAATGTGGCAATCATAAAGAATGACTTATCTCAGCATTACACCATTTTGATTCAGCACTCAGTGAATAGTGACGTTTGGTTCTTGAGAAATGCACATGAGTGTGCTTTAGATTCAGGTGCTACAGTCTGGTGATAGTACGTGGGATTTTCCAGTTTTCAAGACGCATCATTAAAAGCCGCTCTTACTGGCTCCACCTGCGCCCCTCTCCTTTTTCCCCTCTCTCTTTCGTCTGTCTTTAATATTGCTGCAGGTGTGTCAGTTTATGACAGAGTTAACCTTTTAACAGTAGCTCTGTCTCGCCTCTTACCTCCGGTGTGCTGAGGAGATGATGTTAAGTAAAGATTTGGCAAATGGACCTTTTAAAATACATATGGCAGAAGAGGAAATAACATCTTAATATTAAGGACATTCAACTTTTAGCTTTGCACATGCATTATTTATTTATTTTTTGAAAACATTGAACATATATATAAATAGTGCAAGTTACCTCACTGTTGGCTCTGGTTTTGCCATTATCAATTGGATTTGGATCATAACTTTCATTGCACGGCATCAGCTGCCTGATAAAAGTGACTTCTCATGAACAAATTCTGTCACTTTATGTCCAGTCCCGATACTAAATGTACTTTAACCTTCTAAAAGTTGACTCAACTTTCTGTTGAATGTAAACAAGTGCATTTGCATGTAAGTTTAAGATAACTTTTGTTTTGTGTGGTTTTCTTTGGCTCTTCTCGGACCTTTGAAACTATTCTTTAATATGTTAAACTTCCTAAACCTTTTACAAACTCAAACTTAATTGAATGTAAATCTTGAGGTTTTGGGGTTAATCCATGCATGGGAACCCCCTCCAGTTTTCTTGCTTGTTATGTGATCTTGTGCCATTGATTTATATTCTATTTCTCCACCGTCTCTCTGTATCAGCATTTCGGATTGTGTTTACAGAAAGTGTCTGCAGATCCAGGCCTTTGTCTGAGTGTGCCAGTGTGTACATATACTCATGAGAGATGTTTGGGAAACTGGCCAGCACATCACTGGTCCTGTGTGTGTGTGTGTGTGTGTGTGTGTGTGTGTGTGTGTGTGTGTGTGTGTGTGTGTGTGTGTGTGTGTGTGTGTGTGTGTGCATTTAAACAGAAGTAAACGGCCATGACTCTCCTCTGTCTCTGCAGGGCCCTTACATAAGCCTATTTAGTCTCCTAAGGGGATCCTTACCTTCCTCCTCACCCCCCCTTCCCTCCTCCTCACACTTCTCTCTGCTCTCTTTCTCTCTTGATCCTACTAACCCGCCCACTCATCCCTTTACCGTGCAGACTTCAGCAAAGGGTTTTACCCGTGCTTAAGGTTTTTTTGGCCAAGTCTTTAATCATTTCTGGCACAAATTCACAGTTTTAAACAATGGCGATATCTATCCCCAGTAGCTCTATCTTTCTGTCTCTCAGCTCTCCATCTCTTCTTCTGTCTCAATCTCTCATCCAATCCGTCTGGCACCCATTCTCTCCCTTTTAGGTCACTTTCTTATCCCCCTGCACACATGCAAGTTCTCCTATCCTCCATAAAACCCCATTCATCCTACCTTTGCCTATATCCCCTCACCCTCCCACCCAGCATATACCTTCCTCCTTTCCCTCAAGCACTTAGGCTCAATCCCTCCTTCCAGCTGCTCCCCTGTTCCCCCCTTGTGGTTTTTTTTTAGGATAATTTGAATCCCTACACATGTCTATTCATAATTCACTTCATAGCCTGAGATATACTGTATTTATTCGGTTCACGGATGCTGCACACAATACACATCGTTCCTTTTATTCTCTTAACTTTCCATATTTAGTGTCCTATCCTTTGTACCCTCAATCTTTTGTTGAAACCTTTCTGCATCCTTCCTGAATACAGAAATATTCTCATCAGTACCATGTCTGTCTTCACTAGAAGTCACAAATAAGAAAGACAGCGAGCCACCGTTCTTGTGAACACACAGCTTTTTGCAGCTGCATTTGGAGTTTATGATGGTTAATAATCTGCAAATTGCTGCGAGTTGTGTGGCTAGACAGAGACCGGAGTGAGGGAAATGATACAGGAGTGGAATTGTGAATGAATTAGTCACCTCTTCTTCAACAGAGAACTTACAAAGAAATGGTATTGTTGCAACAAAGTTTCAGTATCCAGTCTGGGACAAATAAACAGTGTTACGATGTAACAACCTACTATCAAACATAACCGGAAGTGTGTTTGTACTGCAGCGATACAAAATGTTATAAATATTTCCAAAATCCAAAGAAATGTCATAGCTTTTGATTTACTATTAATTCAATATAGAATTTTTACTTTACTTCGTCCTCTCCCTTTTATGATTTTACATTAAGGACCTACACATGTGCACAAATACACATACAAATACACACCCTTTGAACCTGAAATAAATCAGCACACAGTGCGCTCTCAGTGTGCGTGGAGGGTTGGGAAGGCAGACAGATATAAAAAAGCCACAGATGATAATAGGAACAGACGGGACAGAGACTGAGGGACAAGAGCCAAGGGCAGGACAGAGAGAGAACGAGAGACTGAAGGAGAAGGTGATATAAAAAGGGACACATATAGACCAAGGTCAGGAGAAAGCAGAAGAAGAGGAGGAAGAAAAAAAGAGAATGAAAGTCAGTGGTCAGACACAGAGAGAGGAAAAGCGAGAAAGAGAGAAGAGTCTCACTTTTTGAGTAGGTCTATGTGCTTACTTCATGGTGTGTAAGTCAGTTATAGCCATTAACCACTATGTGTGTGCATTGTATAAACTTCTGTCCCATCCTGTGGGTTTCAGGTTATGTTTATTCGTTTACCATATCTAAAAGCAATCTGTTTTTATAGCCCTAATAAATGTCTATTTCCTTGTGTGCATGTGTGTGTATATACGTATATATATATATATATATATATATATATATATATATATATATATATATATATATATATCCTGCACATCTGTCTTTGTGAGGATCAATTTGAGTTTCAGTGAGGACATTTTAGGCAGTCCTCACTTTGGCACAGACCTTCAAAGGGCTTTTTTTAAGGGTTCAGACTTGGTTTTAAGAATCTGATAAGAATTACGTTTAGGTTAGGGTAATGGGATAGGGAATGCAGTATGTCAATGAGGGTACTCAAAAGAATAGAAAGAGTGTGTCTGTGTGTGTATGTGTGAGTGTGTATGTTTATCTTTTAGAGTGTGAGACACTTTTGCTCTCTACTCTCAAGGTTTCTAGGTGTGGGGCTGTTGTGTTGTGCCACTTATTAGCGTTCAAGTGTCCTTGAGTAACACTGAAACACACTCACGCACACACACACACACACACACACACACGTGTACACACACACACACACACACACACACAAATACACACACGTGTACACACACACACACACACACACACAGCCATAAACATATTTGTGTCAAAGTTTTAAGGTAAATTCACTCACACACACACACACGCACACACACAAACACACACACACACACACACACATACACACACACACACACACACACACACGCACTCACACGCACACACACACACACACACACAGTTATACATACACTCTCGTTTCCCACGGTGTAGTGTGAGTGTATTTGGTCTGCAAGCGCCAGGCTTATCTGTCTGTCGTGTCATAACAACTGTGTGTGTGTGTGTGTGTGTGTGTGTGTGTGTGTGTGTGTGTGTGTGTGTGTGTGTGTGAGTGTGTGCGTGTGCATGTGCGTGCAGTATGCGGGGTAGATACATGTACACACACACACTCCAACGTGCGGAAAAGCTTTGGCACTTGGCCCTTGAAAAGTTCAAAATGGCCTCACTCAGGAAATAATATTACAGCAGCAGATAGCTGCATTTCCTGACAAGATCTGGGGATGTATATATACACACACACACACAAATAGGCACGCACAGTTACATACTGCATATGTTTCTGTCTACATTTTATTTTCCAGTGATTTAGCTTTCCTTTGAAGATGGACATGGACGATATGTAAAGATCTGTGAGACAAACTATCTTTTTTTCTTTCAAACAAAAAGTTCCTTATTATTAGTTTTCAGGACATAAGTCTGTAAGAAGTGCTCCACGTGAACACTAACAACTGTTCTCTTTAACTACTTCTCTCTCCCCACAGGAGCCTGCCTTTATACAGTATACTGCCTTTGTACAGCACATTTCTCTAAGCCATCACACCGCTGCAGCTTAATTAAAAACATGCATGTTGTCATTATTCAATTAGGGGAAGTATGCACATACATTTGCTGTACTGTTGTACTGAAGGAGTGTTCAAGTTGAATGTAAAACCACGTTTTGCTCTCTTTTATTTGGAGGAATTCACTGAGTTCCTTTTCAATCATTTACATGTGCAGCAACATAAAACTTACATAACTGACTGTATGTCTTCACATCTAGCAAAACACAGAAACAGATACACATGCCATCATTGTGTGTGTCATCATGATCGTTTTAAAAGCAACCCGACTGCTTTAAGCTAATGCAAAGATGTGAGTGAGCACGAACAGACGTAGAGAAGAACCCTGCAAAAGTTGAAAATTGTTCCTCTTGTGCAAAAATGTGTGCTAATGCCAGGGTTTAAGAAATGTGAGAATTATGAGATTATGATTCAGAGGCTAAGCTGCCACACAAACTGGCAGACACAAGGCTGTTGAGTACGTTGCCAGGTACAACTAACATCTGTACAGTTGGTACATCGGTTGTTTGAGGCAAATAAACACAGACTGGACTGTTACACCTTCTGTCTGAACGCAACTTATAGTGTGGCTAACACTCCGAATGGATATTTATACTATTTCACCAGCTGTTGAATTGCCTATTATTATGTAGGCATGGGTAGTTTTGCATGCGTATATTAGAGAGAAACACGACCCTATCTTCATTTGTCATTACACTGAGATAACAAGGTCACTTCCCATAGTGGTAGTGCTGGTAGCTGTGTTATCTAGAAGGTCACTATGGTAGACTTCATGTCTCTGGGCCGTGCTGCGTATAACAGAATACATGCTAGTCATTATATTACTTAAGAAATAATGTGTCCTTCGAAAAAAACAAACAAACCGAAAGCTAGTACATGTAGATCATGAGAGAATTTAAATTGTGACTGTGAGGATAAAAATAAAAATGCACAGGGGACTTGCATGCAAAACAAAACAAGCTTCCAGCGTATTGATTTTTATTTTCTACTTTTGTACCTCGAATGTGGCACAGTAATCCCAAAGTATCAAACAAAAACTGGGCTGATCCATTGCATACCGTGATTAAAATACCAAGGAACCATTAGCTGTTAGGGAATATATTCTTTGTTTCTAGGTCAAGGTGAAAACAGTTGCAACTGTTAACTTTTTGATGAGAAAACTGTGTTCAGTCAGGAGATTTCACATCCTTAAGACAGTCTTTCTAATTTTGTATGTATATGTGTCTATACTTTATGTATTTAGCTTTCTTTAAAATTTCAACATGCCTTTTAACTTTCTTGTTTTAGGGTTCTGTATCACCAAGTCAAATGTATACACTTTACATTTTGCAAATAAAACAATTCTGATTCTTTCTTTTTTACTTCTCTCTACCTTTTACTTGCATGGCCTTGCTTGTTTTTCACCTCACTCAGTGTCGGTAAAAATGAAAGAAACAATCTGTTAAAAATCAGAGACAGAGGAGTTACAGGAAGAGAAGGAAGGGAGTTGTGTCAGATGAGTGCTAAAGTGACAGAAACTGATGCAGAGGAGGAAATGAGATGGATGGAAAATGAAGCTCCGAAGAAGAGGGGCGGTGTGAGCCCTCAGATCCAACATCATGTTGCACCGTCAGGTCAGTGTCCTACTTGGCACGGATGCCTTGTCAGCATTCCTGCGATGGAAAGAAGAAATGAAATGGCAACGAGGAGCGATGATTGGATAAAAATGATGGTGTATTATAAGGCCTTCTTTCATTTCTAAAAGAAGGGGAAAATTGTGCACAAGGCAAATGAAAAGAAATACATTAGAAATGAGTGGTTTGATTAATGGACATATGGTTTGCTTTCATTTCCAAAAAGGCTGTGTGATACTATTTGTATTATGCCATTTCTTGTCTTCATTGCATCTGCTTTGACAAACAGAAATCATGCGCCTTAACTGCTCATTTCCTGCACCTTTTGTTCATTTATAGTTTCAAAAACAAAAGCAGTGTCAATGTGGAAATACTCAGTGTTGAAAGAATGCAGTGCCTAACCAAATCGGACATATAATTGATTAAATATTTAAAAAAAAGGGATAGGAAGGAAGGAGGATTTAAAGAGAAAAGTGGAAGAGAGACGGATTATTGGGGCATTTCCACCCACATGTTTATGTGCATCTTCAATTTGCACATAAAGAAAGTGAAAATACAAAATATTTCTGCAGCGTTTCATTTCTGACTCTCTTGTAACATCTTCTTCTTCTGCAGTGGACTAATCGCATCTGACTTAAATCACTGCCACCAGTTGTTTATCTAGATGTGCTCAACTCCTAATAGACCTTTTCAAAGAAGTAATTATGCAATTATTGCAGTGTATGTGAAGGACATCAACTGACAGGAAGTTACCAAGGAACAAGGCTGTTGCCTAGCAATGGAATTCTGTTGAAATATCTATATACCTTCAATGGACGTAAAGTGACATCAACTGGAATTTTCTGTTTGGATGGAAACATGCCCTCTGACTTAAAACAGTCGATACTTTTGAGCATAAACCAACTAAGACAGCTGGAAGACAGAAACAAATACAGGGAGAGGTGAACTGAGGAAGGCCAAGACTAAGTAGAAGAAGACAGTGATAGTGATGGATGGATGAGTGAGGGAGTGGAGGAGATAAAGAGGTGCACAGCGCCGAGCCGTTCAGTCTACCAAATCTGGAACAACAACAGATTACCAACATTATGGAAATCATTGAGGGAGGGGAGGAACGTGCCTCAGGCTGCCAAGTCAATCTGACAACTTTTAAAAATACATAATCACCAAAAACTGTTGTTGTTATTGAGGTTCGATGTGAGTATTAAAATGTTTGTAGCATGGTTTTGTGTGTGGTGACACGGTTTTTTGTAAAACCACACTGTATTTACACTGTTGGCGTGTAATGGGCTCAAATTAACTGCTATGAAAGTCATAAACTCTGTTAATGGAAAACAATGACAGGGGTTTAAAATATTCATCTTCCACTAGTCCATGGGATCCCTTAGACTGTAAAAAATGAATGGGTCTCAATGAAGATGATTTAATTATTTGCTGGTCCTAGTCGTTATATACTCCAAATTAGAAATTTGTTGTCTGTGGATTTAAATTATAATTTTTCATGTCAAGAGTTTAATGGTTTATTGTGAAATTGTTCAGTTGTAGAGAAAGCACAATAAGAAAGACTACATGTCGTGTATGTGACGTCACGTCATCACCCTTTCTCACAGCGATTCACTGTGCCGATCAAACCAAGATGCTGGTGTGTTTTGTTCCTGAATGTTCAATGCTGTTATCCTCCCCTTGGAAAAAATTGGTGAAGTGGGGCAGAGATATCGCCATGTCTGTACCAGAGTACCAAGGTGGTGACGGATATTGTTCGCGTTGAGAGCAGCAAAGAGCTGTAGTTCACAAAGAAGCCTCACACAAAAACCTACCATTATCTAGCCATAGGAATAGATGCATCAGAATTTCATATTGAGGTCCCAATTACCGATAAGACAAAGGCAGGACTTCGCCACTCTATACCAATGTCATATTAATTCCTTTGTTTCTTACTCTGCCGTTAGAGGGCTTTGTCACATGAACGTAAACATACTGTATGTTGCTTTAGAGCACCGGAATGACTGATGCTATGTTTCTCCTGGGAAAGGCACTCTATGAGAGGGACAGTTTATGGGAAATGAGAGGCTATAGGGTGCAGTGAGGAGAAAATTTAAGAGAGCACAAATGAAGACAGATGAGGAATCGTGGAGAGATGAGCTGAGGACAAGGAAAGGGTGCGTTTAGATACCGGAGCTACTGATTTCAGTGTTTGGACAGGCAGTTTATCTAATTAGAGGAGCCCTGTGCAGTGAGCGATGGAGGGCGTGAAGGATGATCAGCCGAGTGTGTTTACCTTTCACATGCTCCTGTCCTCCCTCTAAATAGGAGGTTTGGACACAGAGATAGTGAGAAAAAACAAGATGCTGCTGGCACGTGTGCTGTGAAACTCTGCTAATCTGCTTGTTTGTGTGTTTTGATTCCAGCAGCAATGTATCCTTATCACAATTATTTCCAACACCAAGTAACTCTTTTCCTTTGCAGAAACATTTCAGGCTATTACCTGCATTTTATTTATTTAGGTTTTTCCTTTAATTTGTCAGTTGTCTGTAGATCCTGGAATTAAGTCATTAACCTCTCAGCTCTTTTTGATTCTGCTTTATGGATCACTGGCTCTTGGTTCTGGTTCTTGGTTGACCCTCAGTCCTGGGAGGATCGCCCAGAACTCTGGGATTCATAATAGAGCACAGGGAACACTTTGTCCTTTTCCCTCCTGTTCTTCTCATTCTTTCATTTTCATTTCTAGAGAGAGAGAGGGAGAGGGAGAGGGAGAGGGAGAGGGAGAGAGAGAGAGAGAGAGAGAGAGAGAGAGAGAGAGAGAGAGAGAGAGAGAGAGAGAGAGAGAGAGAGAGAGAGAGAGAGAGAGAGAGAGAGAGAGAGAGAGAGAGAGAGAGAGAGAGAGAGAGAGAGAGAGAGAGAGAGAGAGAGAGAGAGAGAGCGCGCCCTGGGCTCAAATGTCAGAAAGTCAAGGGTTTCTCAGCTAGGCAATTACACAGGCGGCAGGACAATAGTGACACACACACACACACACACACACACACACACACACACACACACACACACACACAGCCTCACATACATTGCACACAAGCACTTATAATCACAAGACTCACACTTTCAAAAAAGTCAAAATTTCCACATCTATGCACATGCATACTTTCCGGTTGCCACCTGTCACCGCCCCCCCCCCCCCCCCCACACACACACACACACACACACTAACCAGCACTCAGTGAGGTCAGGTGGTTTTCCAATCAACACAGCTGTGTGCTCTCCATACCAGGAAAATGGTTTTAAGTCCAGTGTTGGCAGGCTTTGATGAGTCTAACACACCACTGAGTTCTGGTTCATTCTATCTGCCTACAAATGCTCTGACAGACGGCTGCAGGACTGTTATTAGGCACTGCAATTGCACCTGCTTGATGTGTGTGAGCACACAAACACACATACACACATTCAAATACATTTTTATTTTACAGGCCATGGGAGGGAAAAGTACAAAGAAGAACGGAGTGGGTTCCCATGTCCTTGGAAATGTCCTTTCCCGGCCAGAGAAGAAATTAAATAAGGCCTTTACATTTTTTTTTTTTATAAGAAGAAGATAGCAGAGCTGTTTTCCATCCATTGCACAGCTCCCATGTCCTTGATGGCAATAGAGTCAGCCTCACAGTAATCTCTATGAACAGATACTGCATAGGAATGTAGAATCTCTAGGCAAGAGACAAGATTTGGGTAGTGGAAGCGGTCTTGTTTCCATATTAACCTATCACATTTAACCAGGCTTTGGTTGAATGCAGACAAACTGTCCGTGGGTTGAACAAACAAGGTGGAACCCATTGGCCGTCTGCATTCATATGCAGAAATCTATTAAGAGAGACGCCACCTCTTAACTCCAACTCCATTCTCACGTCTCAAGTTGCAAATCGGACTATAAACAATGGCCGCCACTCGCAAGAGAATGTCTTCCCAGATATCCGCTGGCTACACCGGAAAGCCCATTTCGGGTCAGGTGCTGAATTGTCATCAGACAGGTAGCAGATGAGTTCTGAGTTTGGCCTCACAGAGCTGCTAGCATGGCTGTATAGACCTTACAATAGCTATCAATGTATCTGTTAAAGACATTACCTCAAAGTATCTATAGTGTGTTCCCCTTAATCTGTCATGCACATTTCAGAAGAGAAGCAATCATAATTTAAACCAATGTGTCTTAAAACCTACAGTATAATGAACCTGTTTTGACTTTGACCCTTAAAGTTACTGAAATATTTCATGGTCAGTCAGAGACTTCTTGTCCACAGCTGCTGATGTGATGAGTGTTATTTCAGAATTCATCATTTTGTATAATTATGGGAGAGGCACAGAAGATTTTTTTTTCCTGGACTGTTTGGCATCTAGTGCAACATGACACTTATTTCCCAGAGTTCTAAATATAACCTTTTCGTTGGGTTCTCTTACAGTACTGAGGCAGTATCCAAATATGAAACTGGTCATTTGAGAAAGTCAACCAACTTCCCCCCCAATCACTTTTATGCTTTCATTTGGTCAACACTGGAAGCCTTTTTTTTTTTGGTTTTGTCCATTAAATCTACACATCCAGTAGAGAGTTCCATTAAATTAGACTTGCTGGTTAATTTTTAGGTGATACACTGGCCCCTTTTGATATTTATATGAATATAAATGAGATCGCCCACTGCATTTGTGTTTTGGTCAAGCAGGAAGCTATAGGAGTGTTTTGAAGAGCAGAATCTATCAGCTCCTCTTCTCATCCACATGACATAAATCATTAATGAGGTGTGTGTATCTGCCTGCACCTCTCCATGGTCAGTCCTGGGCCTGCAGTGCACAACAGTGTATGTGTGTGTGTGTGTGTGCGGAAATCCACACGTTGTATGTGCAAATGTGTCGGATTTTTTATGTTTATATACCTGTTAATGTGTGTTTATATGTGTGAATATAAGTTGGCCTGCTACTGTAAATGTACCGCTTAGGTGTGCATTATTACATGTACGTGTGTTTGTATTTAGTGTGTGTGCGTGTGTGTGTGTGTGTGTGTGTGTGTGTGTAGAAGGGAGTGGAGCATACACTGAGGTCTTTGAAGTGTAAAGTAACAGGCCTTTTTAAGTTTTGGATGTGAAATATTTATATGAGCAGGAGAGCTGCTTTTGGGGAGGGCGAGGTGGGGGAAAGAGAGAATAGGACAAAGGGATGAAGTTCTGTTTAAACGGCAAAAATAAGCAAAGATCCACTATGCCTTTTGGAGCCAGTCTATTATTAAAACACCCTGAAAAGCTTCGGTCACATCCTGTCACATATTTCGATGTCTTTTTTTTTTTTTATCATTCTTTTGAATATTCAGTTGAAGCTCCTGCAGGCTTAAAGGCTTGGCAATTTGAGATGAAGAAAGAAAATGTTTATTTAAAGTCGTACTTCATAAGAATTGCAATACCTGTTTCTAGCGGCCTCTTTGGTGGTAAGATGTAATTACAGGCGAGCCTGTTCAATCAGAGCCCTCTATCTTGGCACGTTCACTGTCACTACTGTATGTGTGCTGACTTTTATTCATTTTCTTTTGTAAATTTTATTGAAACACATTTATCTCTCTACTTACAGTCCGACCCATATAAATGTTACTGATAGCAAGTGAACTTAGCATAACTGCTAGTGTCGAGTTCGGCTGGCAGGCCAACCGCTGTCAGCAGCATCACTAACATGGCGCCATATTTACATCTAGCCTGGGAATGTCGCCACAGACACGGATATTGGAATACTCGGCAAAAAGTCAAGAAGACGTGCTTTCATTAGTGAGTCATATGATCAATCAATATTGTTCTAACTCACTCTTGATAGAAAGTAACTTAAAAGACAACTTATTAATGAATTTGTATTTTATTAGACTTTTTGTTACCAGCAAGAACAGCATTCTGTTGTCAGGTGGTGCACAAATCGTTTTAGCCACTTTATTTCCTCCTCAACTAAACTTTTTATTTTTGTGAACTTTCAGTCTCTTGCTCCCCTCCAGTGTAAAGTTCAACCATTACCTTCTAGGACAAAGCCATTTATTCATTTACTTTACTGACATTTATAACTACAGATCTGAGTTGTTAGCACCATAATTGAGTCTTTGAACATAAATTAAACCATTAAATGGCTCTATATTAATTTGTCTAGAGCTACAGTTGTAAGGCACATGAACATGTTATCTTCCATATTATCATAGTGATGATATACTTCCACTTTAAAGGAGCTGTACTCAACATTCAGATCATTCCATTACATTGCTTCTTAGAGATAAAGTAGAGTGATGGCATCCTGGGTCATAAGCCTGCAAGTCAGTCTCGGCCATCTTTTGTCACTACATGAAGCTAAAACGCTGAACAAATGAAATGTATCGTTAAAAACAACTCTGTGATTATTGAGAGTGAGACTTTTTTGAGTTGAGTTTTTCTTAAAGCCCCCATTATTTCTTTCAGACTTCCAGCCCCAGGGACAGGCTCACACATTCACATCTTCCAGCAGATAAGAAAAGCACCTTGTTGACTAAACCATTTGGCACTTTCAGATGTATGTTTTGCCCTCACTGTGATAATGTTCAGCAAACTAAATTCTTTGCTGATATCAACACAAACAGAGCTTATAAACTGTCTTATTCCATGTGAAAAAGGTTTTTGCTACATAGGCAGGACTTAAAAACACCAGAGGGATCGCCTGGCTGAGCATTAATATGCCATCAGAATAGGTACTTGCAATTACCCTGGCTAGACAGTTTAGTGAACGTCGTAATGCTAATGACGGTTGTTGCGTGGGGAGGGCATTGAACACATCAAACTCATTTGGTCAGAAGATATAATGTTTCAAATGATTTTTTTGGTCCGTGTCATCTCGTTCCATGTTTTTATCTTTTCATTACATTTGTTTTTTGATTATTTTCAATACACCTCAGATGTGATGCTATTATTCTGGTCATGCCATTCCCTCCTTTTGGCTGTTGTTATTATATAGGTGAGGCCACACCCATGTTGGCTTTGTTTAAAGCCCTGACAAAGACCAACAGCTGTTGAAACATGTTTGCTTTTTTAATGATCTATTGTAATAAAAGCTTTTCATTTATTTCCTTCCTTGTTGTCAGTTTGAAGTGCCTGGATTGCCTTCCTATTTACCTGACTTTGTGTCCCATTTTCCGAGAGCACCAGATACTTATTTATGTTTGAGTGTGTGTTATTATCCAAACTTTGTCTGTATTTCGCGTATTTGTAAAATGTAAATGAATGATGATTTATTATTAAAAGGCACAATAACCTAAGCTGGAACGCATATTTACAAAACTGATTGGTCGAAATTCTTGACGGCCTTGTGGAATTTCTAGCAGACATGGAAGTCACATGTTGCATGTTCCATATAGCCCAAAATCATACATGACACAATCTTGTATCGCCAGACAAGAATGTTATTAAAAGATTCTACATAACACCAGAATAGATCCTGTGCTATCTTTTAAGCATTTCTAAGCCTCGTCACCCTTAATTTGTGCACAAAGCACTAATACCAGTGCAGGAAGGCTATAAAAACATCGGTACTGGATGTAAATCTTGAGTTGTGGAATCGTCCAATATGAATGTAATTTATTAGGGTTCTAGCATCCTTACCTACCTCATGTATTAGCATTTATTTGAATTTTGAATGTTTCTTTCAATGTGTGCTCATATTCATCAAAATTTCACAAGATGCTTTTGGTCAAGTCTCCATTTTTAGCACAATTGGAATCTTCTGCCACTGCAATGTGCAAACCGTGGGTTGTTAATGTTGTTCTTTTCACTGCATTACAATGTGCTGTCAATCTAAATTAATGGATACAGACGGGCCTGAAAAGAGTTCAGTGGTTGAGAGCCAGTGAACTTGGCACTCCTTCTGTGTGTGTGTGTGTGTGTGTGTGTGTGTGTGTGTGTGTGTGTGTGTGTGTGTGTGTGTGTGTGTGTGTGTGTGTGTGTGTGTGTGTGTGTGTGTGTGTGTTGAGACCAAACTAAGCGATTAGAGGACAGAAGAGGCTTGGACCTTTATTGAGAGCCATGTGTACTTTCGGATGCATGTTTATGAGTCTGCGGGTTCGTGTGTTCATGCTCACACATGAGTCTCAGTGTGTTTGTGTGTGTATGTGTGTGCTTTTGTGTGTGTGTGTGTGTGTGTGTGTTGTGTGTGCGTGTGAGGCCAGACGTCAGTATCGACAATAGCCTGTTGAGACCTGGGAGGAGACTGGCTTCGTTAAAAGAGGCCTTGAACAAACAGAGAATAGAGACGGAAGGATAGAGGGAGGGATGGGCAGCGTGTGGTGGGGAATAGAGAAAGAGAGGGAAAATGGAGGGAAAGTGAAAAGGTACAAATGAGGGAAATGTAGATTCATGAAGTTCAGAGGAATTGTGGAAGGAGGAAAACAAGACTGGCACGGATGGGTGTATGAGGGTAAGAAATGAGGGAAACAGGGATACACTTAATTGGTAGCAATTAATTGGAAGCAAGGAGGGAGAGAAAGAGGGATTAGGGAGGTAGTGTATGATTAAAGATGGAGGGATCAAGAGGGAGAGGGGAGAAGGGTGGGGACAAAAGAAGGGTGAGGTGAAGAAGAATTGGATGAGAAGAGATTGGGATGGATGGATGATGGAGAGATGGAAGGCTTTAAAGGGGGGGAGGCAATTTAGAAAAAGGTAGAAGGAATAGAAAGGAAACCCACAGGCTTCTCTGAGTAAAGGTTAGCTGGGACTGAAGAAAGCAACAGGGTCAAGTGTGTGTGTGTGTGTGTGTGTGTGTGTGTGTGTGTGTGTGTGTGTGTGTGTGTGTGTGTGTGTGTGTGTGTGTGTGTGTGTGTGTGTGTGTGTGTGTGTGTGTGTGTGTGTGTGTGAGTGAGTGAGTGAGTGAGTGAGTGAGTGAGTGAGTGAGTGAGTGAGTGAGTGAGTGAGTGAGTGAGTGAGTGAGTGAGTGAGTGAGTGAGTGAGTGAGAGAGAGAGAGAGAGACAAGCACACACAAAATAATTTACTTTGCACATGCCTGTTTCTGAGTGAATTAAAAACGGAGGGAAAGGGGTTAAAGCTGGTGAGTGTGTGTGTATGTATGCATGCATGAGTGTGTGTGTGTGTGTGTGTGTGTGTGCATGGTGTTGTAGGCGTAAGAAATCAATAACGCATAAATAAATTATAAGCCACAAAATTTCAAAAGGCACCACCAAAAACAAATGATTCAAGTACTCACAAGCTACATTAGCAAAGGGATGGATGTGTGGATAGGGCAGTGTGTGTGTGTGTGTGTGTGTGTGTGTGTGTGTGTGTGTGTGTGTGTGTGTGTGTGTGTGTGTTTCTGTCGTTGCAACAGTAAAATTTAGTGCCGGATAAGTTGTGGAGGTGTTTATGTTGTCAGCACGGCGTAACATTTTTACACGCTTACGTCCGGTTTGTGACATTAGAGAGAGTTTTACTGACTTATCAGCCTTTGAGGCCAGTGTCAGGTATCAGTTAATCCACTCACATGTGCGGTTCTTAGAAGTGCACATGTGCACAAGAATGAAAGGAAAAAGAAAGAAAGAAAGAAAGAAAGGAAGGAAGAAAGGAAGGAAGGAAGACGGAAGTGCACTGCGAGGTCTGCCACACTGTCATATGTAATTTCACTGTTTGTGTTCAAAAACACACCAATAATCCATTTCTTAATAATAAATTTACTCAAATTATGGGAAATGAACACAAAATACTCTAAAGAGTGAAAAGTAGGAATAGCAGCCTGTTTGATGTTCTGTGCCAATTTACAATGTTTATATTTTTTATAACGCACTTTGATTTACTTAATGCTGCTGTTGCTACAAGCATCTCGTCCAAATGTAGCAATTTGTTTTCAATTATAAAAAGAAGTACACCATTATTTCACTTGTAGCCTAATCTATTATAGGGCTACAAGTTGATGGTCATATTTTAAACATTTAATATATCTACGGAAGTTACCGACTTATTTTAGGTTTTACCCAGAAGCTAACCGTTGTCTAACTCTGGTGCGATCGTATTCCTTTCAGGAGCTTTGTAATCCAGCCCTTGGTCTAAACTGCTGTTGTCTGATGTCCATTAGGAATCACATGATGCCTTGTTGACCAATCACAGTCCGTGTTTCTGGCTGTGTGGGAGCTACCTCACAAATTAAAAAAATAAAAGCATTAATAACATATAAATAATAACGATCTATACAACACCGTTGCAGTGTTCAGGATGCTTCTAAGAATATCTGAATTATTATATATTTTTAGCATACTTATTTGTTAAACACAGTTAATTGTTATACAATTACCATATAAAACACTGATGAAAACCGTTTTCATCCAGATCTGGGTACTAATGTTCCCCAGAAAAGCCATCTAAAGCAACTCTCTCTAAGTTGTATTCTCACTGTATAAAGTGGATGTTCCATGCAATGTAGGAAAAAATATTTGATATAACCGATGAAGGGCTGCGGCCTGAAACGTCACACATGGTGATACACCATTTAAAAACGCTATATGGAGCAGACTCTGATGTGCGGGATCATTCTTTTAACCTTTTGAAAAAATATTTAAAACTCAATCTCAACAAAAAATCTCAACAAAATGGTAAATGGCCAGCAGAAATTATGCATGCTTTTATATAAGGTTCATCAATGCAAATGGTATCTTTAAAATTCAATCTTTGTTTATACATTTTTTATATCACATTTTCAAAGAAAAAAGAATATATATGCTTTGAATAGCTATGAATAAAACATACATAAAAAGGTGTATTCTCTTGAATTAAATGATGACAGTGAGAGTTGATAGACAGACAAAGCAGTTTAATTAGTAGAAAACTGAATGTATATGTACTGACCTCCAGGTTGTGCCTGTTAGGCCTGAATGGCCGACAGGGACAATAATAAAACTATAACTAGAAAATAGAGAGGCTGGTTGAACTGTCCTAGTGCAACTCTTGATACCTCTGTATCAGTACTTATTTTCTTTCTATTTCCTGTCATTTTATTTTCTTATTATGTCATTTTTTTCTGCTCTATTTCGCTATATTTTCTTCTGTTTTATTGTAACAAGGGACAATAAAAGCAGCAGATCACACACACACACACACACACACACACACACACATACACACACACACACACACACACACACACACACACACACACACACACACACACACACACACACACACACACACACACACACACACACACACACACACACACACACACACACTAGCTCTACTCTCCAAGGACCTGCAGTGTGCAAATGTGTGTGATATTGAAAGCTGCTGACTGGCAGTTGTGATTGGCTACCTCTGCAGCCTCTGGAGATGGCCGTCTGAATGGTGCCAGCTAGACGCCAGACAGACGGCACACAATGTGTTTATGTGTGTATGTATTCTGTGTGCTCGTGTGCGTTTGTGTGCTTTTGTGCTTACATGAACGTTCAATCAGCAGGTGTCTGTGTGTGTACGTGTGTACCTTCTATGTGTGAGTGTGGCATGACTGCGTGTGTGTGGGTGTGTACATCATTGATACTGTGCCGCGCCCTGCTGTCTGGGGCCTGATTATAAATACAATAAATTAGTCTATATATTGTGTGAGTGGGTCCCATGAGGTGTAGGTATTCACCCTGGTTGTATGCACTCTATCTATCTGTCTCTTTTGGTTTTTGCCTCTCATCGTCTGTCTCGTGGATTTACCTTCATATAAATATTATTGCATTGCTCTAGAGCAATGTGGATGACTTATAAGTAAATCATTAACTGGTCTGTTGGCTGTTGACTCAGATACTGCCTAAATTACATCGCATTAAAGTATGTGACTCACAACTTTGGTGAACTTTGACATGCAAATTCACACTGTTGACTTTTGAGGGGACAGAAAATGTATCTTTTATTTAACAGCCATGGTTTGCATGCCTGGCTATGGCAGTTCACCAACTAGCATTGCTGGATTATGGACCAGGCCAGTGGGGCCAGTTCCCTGGGGCCTGTGACCTCTGACCGTTAGGGCCTCTCAGCGTGAAGGCCCTCGGGCCCCTTGACTTTCAAAGAGTGAGGTGCCCAGGGTCCCTTAATGTTCAACGCAATGAAAAGCTGTGGTGGCGCAGCAAAAGCCATTGGAAATAATAAGCATCACTGTAGCATGTGCAACACGTCTCAGCTCATTGTCAGACCTCGTGAGACAGCTAGATTTTGACGATTTCATGTAAGATTTTGCGAGGAAGAAGGCAAGAACGACACCAATACAGACATGACGTGCCCAGGAGCCTCATTGGACCATAATCCAACCTTACCAACTAGCCCACCGAGGAGTCACTAAAGTTTCCGGCCTCACCTACTTAGCATTGCACGAGCAAATTTCACTTGGTGGAGTGACTGCCATTTTAACCTCATCTGTCATTTTGAACCTTACCTTGGCTCATAGTGACCATCTATGGAATTAGAAGTTGTTTTTTTTTGTCTAACCATACCCTAATACTATCAAGTTTGTTAAAGTTGCATAAACCTCACAATACCATTACCATAATAGATTTGCCAAAACCAAATTCTTTCCCTGACGTTAACCATTTGCAAATATTTTAGGGAGTGAGAATAACAAAACCCTGTCAGCATTGGACAAAAAACAACTTTTCATTAAGCATATTCTTGTGTTGCAGAGTCGTCCAATATTAACATTCTTGGCTGGCGATGAGGTTTGCCATTTGTGGATGGATCACAGCATCAGAAGTCGCCAGAAGAACAGCGACCATGGCACAGAGGTAGATGGTATATTTGTATTTTTTTGTGTTGTTTAACAGCACTTTTTAAAAGCTTTTTGCAAAGTGTTCGCCCCCAAGTGTAGTTATTTTATCGCCTCTTTCTAGAGAAAACTTTTGAATTGGGAGATATTTATGCCTGAAGTTAAGAAATAGGCTGTACCATCAAACCTACCCAGAAGGTGCAGGATTCAGGGAAGCAACTATTAATGTTCAAAGCTCATTTATTTTCCTTTTCATTGAGGCAAGGGAGAAACCTGTTACACCAGTGTCTGAAAATCTATTTTTTGTTAGTTGCAAGGCAGCTGTTAAAAGGTCAAGGAGATCTAGCCAATTCTAAATTCCGGGGCGTCAGATACAGACACTTTATCATGCACCCTTGGCGTCTGATACCGCTGCAAAAGGCACCCTTAAGCGTCTGTATGAAATGCACCAGGCTTTCAACTGTAAACCCATTCGTGGCGATATTAGATGCTCAGTGCAAGTGCTCCAAGAGTAAGAGCAACAAAGTCAGCATAGGGAGAAAGTCGGGGTCAGACAAACACAGGATTTACACCAAGGAGATTGGTTTGTGTCCTGTTCATGTTCCTCGCATCACTGTAGTTACGTTACAATCATACTTATTTTATAACCACCCATGACCTTTTTGTAACTCTAACAAGTGGTTTTGTTCCCCAAACCGAACCAAGTAGTTAGGTGTGTTTAAAACAGCAACTGTAGCGGAGCATCGCAGGGCTACCCAGTGTGTTGACAAGTGATGCCAAGAACTCCTGATAAATCATCCGTATGTGACGAATTGGGATGAGAGCAATTTGGGATATCAGGACGGACTCAGGGAAAGGAAAAGAAGTTTCTCTGAACACTTTCTGTGTTAAACAATAAACTCATGGATGAGTTGACATTTTAAAGAATGTTTGAACTTTGTGATGGAGCTTCAAACTGAAATTAAATCCAAGCGTTCAGTGCTCCTTTATCCCAGTCTCACCCTGATCTTTATCACTGCTAAAGCAGCCAAGATTTGCTGGATCACTAAAAAAACACATGGACCCAGGTGCGTAACACAAATTTCTGGACCCAAAGGCATTCTCTATGGGCCCCTCCCCACATCCACAGCTTTTCATTCTACAACTAGTATCTTTGTGGACCCTCCTCACATACTCAGTCCCTGGCCCCCCAAGTCTGAACCCCCTGCTTGGACCAGCCCAGTTTAGCCTTTAGTGACAAAGCATGTTGAATCATAATAGGAAAGAGACACTGCGGCTGGGTGACACAGCGAAGGAGTGACTCTACCTCTGGACTGTGGCAGAGGGAGTGGCATTGAAAGAAAAGAGGAGGGTGTGTGAGTGTGTGTGTATGACAGAGAGAGCTTTGCCTTCACGCCTTGCCGAGCAGTGAACAAGTATCTGTCAAGGACAACAAGCTTAAAGAGAACAAGTTAAAGTTAGGCAAAAAGACAGAGATGCAGGGAGAAAGACAAAGGGAGAGAAAGAAGAGCTAAAGAAAGAGTTGGCTGAAAGCAGCCTCTGTCTTCCGTCCCACCCCCTGACTGTCTTCCCCTCCTCTCTGCCCGGCCGGGAGCGAGAGAGAAAAAAAAGGAGTGCAGAGAGAGAGAGAGAGAGAGAGAGAGAGAGAGAGAGGGAGCTCAGCCACGTTCGCTCTTTAGCGCAGGACTCAGGAATTCCAGGACCTTTGGAGTTGTGCACACACACACACACACACACACATGCTGCGCTCGTGGTGATACAAATCTTAACAGGACTCAAAGAGGGAGTATTAGAAAGAGGGAGAGAGAGAGACAGAGAACATAGAATACAAGACAGAGACTAGCCCTTTCCAGCTCTTTCCTATGGACTATTAGACCATGATGGCACCTGCCAAGGGGGAAAGTGACTAGGAGAAGCTGAGGACTGACCCGGGACGCAGACAGAGGAAGCTGCTGATGAAGGTGAGATTTTTATTTTATGACAATAGCTCCAATGTCCGTCTTTGTGTTTTTTTCTGCAAAGATCTATGTCCATATTAGTCCAGATAACAATAACAGCTTTTAATTTAATTATTAACCAATGTAGGAAGTAGTTTGTGTGTTGGGGTTCGTATGAGTGTCAAGTGTCTATGTTTTCTGTTTTTTTTTATATATATATATTTAATGGTTCTGAACAACTGAGCCAAAATAGTGGGGTGATTTACATTTCTCAAAGTAACACTGAAGCTGGGGAATACCCCATGTAGGTGTTTATGTTTATGTATGTATGTCAACTCTGCTTTATTTGTGGTTTCATATCTGTGTTGATCATTAGGGTAATTTCTTTGAGTAACATAAAAACATGGCCTGACAGAAAGATTGTGGACTTGTTTAAAGAGAAAGCACACAATTTTGTGGGTTTATTACCTTTGATTGGATTTGATCAGTGCATGTGGGGAATGTGTGTCTTGGATGTTTTATTTCCTGATGGTCCTCTAGTGGAAGTGGGGGGATTTAGAGGGAATTATTATTGCTTTTGCAGAAAATGTGTCTCTTACAGTTGGCATTGGTTAGTCACAGTGAAGTTATGTTTTCAGCTTGAGAACAAAATAAGGTCTACTTACATGTTATGAAGTGTGACCGGTTTATTCTTTTAAAAGCATTCGTGCAAGTCTCAGAAGCACAATGAAGCATTCTATGAATTTTAACAGACCATAAATCAGTGGCGAATCAAGAAATCAGTGGACATACAGAAGATTAGAAGTCTTTGGTTCTTTTACACCTGCGGTTATTGTGTGCCTCATCCCTCCACTCCTCCTCCTACCCTCCATGCTGCCACACTCTGCCACTTTTGTTCTCTAATCTCATTTACTTCTGCCTTTCTGCAGGTTTTTGCTAAAATCCCACAACTAATGACAGAGGCTTATCCCATGCCACTCTGCCTTGCTCTCATCCTTTGCCCCACCCCCCTCTCTTTTCTCTTCTTCATCCTCTTTATGACAAATCATCTGTCTTTTATAAAGCTTTAAATATCTGTTTCTTTTATGCTATTTGTAGTATCAGCCTCTTCTTTTTTTAGCTATCGGCAGCATGTTTTGTGCACGAGTGGGTCTATACATGTTTTTAAACTCACAGGTGTGCATTTTGTCTGTCATCTCACCTATTCAGTCTTGTAATCCCATGACTCACTGGTCTTTGTAACCCCTCCACCTCAAACCCACCTTAACATGCAGAGTAACCCCTCCATTACCATACCATGGTCCATACATGTATGGTATCCATACATTAACCCTTAATTTACCTTTGCTGTGAGGTGTGCTCTGGGTGCAGTAGATGGTCTAACAAGGTGTTACATGATAGGTCATGCAAATGTCTTGTTCTTTCATATTCAACGCTACTGAAATTGAGTTTAGTTGCAGCTTACTTAGAGTACATGTCTTGATGGTTTTTAACAGTTATTTATTTATTTTTTGTTTTACATCTTATGGCTTATTATAATAAAGATTATTGTTTTATATTAGAAATACAACTTTTTTAACACATCACAGTCTGTTTACAAGTCAAAAAAGTTGCATAAAGCCTGTTGTGGCTCCAGAGGTAGCAAAAAATCTTTGTGTGGAGTTTGGGAGGAGTGAGTTCACCAGACCTCTGTGCTCCTCATCTGTGCTTGGTGCTAGCGCTTGAGGCCACATTAGCTGCTAGTAGCATACTTAACCCCAATCTGTTACCGAAGTGGGGAAGGTGAGGTTATTTGTGGCAGGTTTTGACAAGGAAGGAGAATGTGTGGAATAAAAAAGACAATATATTCTCCTGCTTTGATTTAGATCCTTTTTAAAAAGCTGTCCATTGTTGTCTATGCTAAACCAGTGGAGTACTCTTGTAAGACTATTTGTGACATTATGTTTTGATGGCTGCTTTTGATGTAGGATAAAAAAAGAAAAGTGTGCACACATCCAATAAAATCCTCAGAAAGTGCTGGACATACAAGGAGCCACTTAAAACAAAGTAAGAGCCTCACTCTGTCAGGCCAGGGTCATCCCTATGTTCCCCGGTCGCATAAGCCTTTGCCTTCATGGATCTAATTCAGCATTTTGTCAGGGCTAGAGGTTAGGGTTAGGGTGAGGGTCAGGGTTAGGGCTTAGCTTACTGGGGAATTTGGCACTGATTGTGGAGAAAATAACAGACCGGGAGCATAGGACTCTTTCGCTGACAAGCGGGAACATCAGATTGGTATATAAAGCGGGGAATATAGGATCCAGGGAATATAGGTAGGTCCTGTCAGGCCTGATGGCAGATTGTACTTTGCGGTTAAGAATGAGGCTAAATACGTTTTTAAAGTGAAAAGAAGCCATCTGGAATGACAACCAATTACAAATGTAATCAAAACAAATGGCAATGGTATCACAATTTTGAGTTCAGCCAAACCAACTAGCTTTCATAAATAGCTGCTGCCTCTGGGCATGAAATGTAAGTAATATAACCTTTTTCGGTTATTAGCCGGAGTGCTGGGTCACCTCTTTATCGTACTTAGCCAGAAAACGAGCACTTTATCACATTATTTCTCCCTTGGGAGAAGTTCTTCCTCAGACAGTCGTTGGCACTTGGAGCACAAAGGGTTCCAGTGACATCATCGGCCTTGTGAGAGGTTAAATACCTGGATCTCCACACCAGTTAGTTGGACCAGTCCCAGCCTGGTCAGATGCGTACATGAACTGATGAAGCCTCTTGGATGAGAGGTGAAACGTCTTCCTAGACAAATAACCAAGTCCAGTTGCTTTTGACTGAAATTGCTTTGGGGATAACGATGACCTGGACAAATGAGAACATTCACAGGCTCCTCAGATAATAGTTTTAATACTTTAAAAATGAATCTGTGGGTGTCTTTGCGCTACACTTTGGAAGCAGACAATGTGGCCTGTGTAAGCTGTAATGCTGCGTGTGTAATGGGCACCAAATGAATAGAATGAAATTCATTAATATGGGCCAGTACTCTGTCATCCATCTGGTGTGTTTTTGAGTTTCTGGAGATTTCACTCTGCATTGTCTGTTCAAACATGGTGACTATTGCTGCTCGTGCTAACTACAAAGCTCTTCTGCTGTATATTGCAAACACACCTGCTGCTGATGCAAACTTAAAACACATCATCACTTCATGTGTGTCAGAGGATTCTTCCCAGGACAGACAGACTGGCAGACAGACAGACAGACAGACAGACAGAGTATTTAGTTCAGCATAGGGATAATAGCTTTCACCACCTGGTCACAGGTTGCATTTGCTGTTCAAGTGTGCTCAATCATTTGACATGAGAGAGCTGCAAAGTGGACATTTATTTAACCTAACAGCTCCTGTGGGTTCAAGGTAAGTCTGCTGATTGCTTGGTGATGAATTGACCACCAAGGTAACTTCATGGTTAAAGTGGCTATACACTGATCCACTGCCACACCTTCAAACCCATTAACCCCCTTCTCAACCCTTCCTCAGCGGAAAAACCCATTAACCTTCCTCTTAACCTTTTCTACAGACTAATATCTACCAGGTCAGCAGTAAGTAAGTAACAAATGATGAGATTTATGATCGTATATGGTACCTAATATGTACATGTACATACTGTATAGGCCACAGGGTAAATGTATCGGTACTGCAGGTCCATTAGCTGGTTGGTTCCCCATTTGTCTTTTTGCTCTATATGATGTCTGGGGTGAAGAAGATAAGCCACAGAGAACTGATGCGGCTAGGTAGGTAGGTAGAGAGAGAGAGAGAGAGAGAGAGGGAGGGAGAGGGCAGCAATGTCAGTTTTCCTTTGTTTGAAATATTTAATGAGAGTCTCCTCTCTCTTGAAATATTGACTTTTTCCCATATAGCCAGAGGGGACAGACGGTAGCAGAGGTTGTTCCCTCATTCAAATAAAAAGCAAAAGGCTGTTAACATCAAACTTTCATCGGTTTCTTTTATTTATTTATTTTTTGTTTTCCTTTTCAATCCTTCTGATTAAAAAGAAACATGATACTTGCCCTTGATTTGGAAGTCGTGGCTAATGATGGGTAAAATGTGGTGTGTGTGTTTGTGTGTGAGAGAGAGAGAGATACAGAGGTCTTGGAACTACGGTATATATTTAATGTGTGTGTGTGTGTGTGTGTGTGTGACAATATATGAGACCGTGTATAATGTCTGTGTCTCCATACATGTGTGTTTATAAAGTATGTGTGTGCAGCTTTGGGTTTATGTATATATTGTACTGTTTCTGTACTACATTTGTTAAAAATGTGTAGTTTTCACATTCATATCATGAGAACAAGAGTAAGGGTAAATGTAGTCTGAAAATAGATTTTCACACACATCTAAAGGTAAAAATTTTATGCAGGAATAATAAAATGTTTAAGCTAGTACAAAACAAAGCAGAATTCCACATATTCATTTTTCTATTTTGTGCCATTAAACCTTAAATAGAATATTTGTGCTGCTAAAAGTGATTCTTACATTCACAAATGTGTGAATGAATATGCATGATAACCTGTAGGCAAGAATCTTCCCTATGCAGAAGATATATGATAGGGTGGAGGATAACAGATGTCTTGTTTAAAAGGTGTTATAGGATATGTGCAGATAACCTCAACACAAGGATGGATGGATAGCAAATGAGTTGAACCGAAGGTCAGCAAACATAGTTTTCCTAATTCATCACTGTTCAAAGGTAATTAAAGGACGTTAGATACTCTAGCATAGATAAAAGTGTAGATACAATCTTACGGTTCAAGCTCAACCTTTTAAGGTGAATATGGCTTAAACACAATAGAGAACAAGTGAGCTACACAATGACAGATTTCTTAGAAAGAACAATGAAGCCAAAATTGGACATGCGTAAGGACGTGAAAGAATGCAAAAGGTAGAACTTTTGACACATTTTAGATAATAGCAGACTCAAATAGCAGGAGAATGGGCAAACTAGAGAAGTGAAAAGAAATAGTATCACTTTTCCAATAGAAAAAAACACAAAAACCCATCGTCCTCACTTGCAATGCGTGCGATCAACGATACGACAGCAGTACAAGGCATTTATATTGAACCTAGATGCTAATGTTAAGGAGCATTCCTAGGTATCATCATTATAAGCCCAAAGATTATTGATTCAAATATGATTTTGGTTAAAACATCTTTGGTACTTAACTCAACTTGCATTTTGGAGAAGTATGTTACGCCTCAAGCAATACCTACTGTAGTTAGCACAATGTGAAATTAACACAACTGGGTTTTAAATAAGGAAACATCTGATCCAAGAATAAGTAGGCTAAACAAGATGAAATATTTGACCAAACAAAGAAACATAAAACATTCCTCACAGTATCAGATCACTTAAGGCTACACAGCAGTGAAAAGCATTGTGATGATGTCGGACTAGCTGTGTAGACAGAGTGAGTTTAGCATAATTGATTGATCAGTAGCAAGATATCAACAGCTTAAACCAGAGACCCAAAACATGGCAATGGGGTTAGTAAAGATTACATATCAGCAGAGATGGCATAGATGCAGGATGCTAATGGTTATGTGGCTCCATGTGATCAGATAAAAAAAAACTTGCTGATGGCCCCAAGTAAAGATTAGGTTGAAGAAAGGGCGGTCGATCTCAGTTCACTATCAGTGGGTCGTTTACAGTGAATGGATGGATGTGTAATATAAGACCACTGGGTTAACTGGTTTGTGATCAGACTGTAGTTCCCTGGGCTGGTGTGAAGGCAAGTGATGATATCATTCCTCTTTCAATTTATGTACCCTTGTTCAAAAACTGGGGCAACTGCCGCCTCACAGCGAGAGGGTTCCTGGTTCTGGTTCTATCTCTGTTTGTCTCTATGTGCCCTGCGATAGTCTATCAGCTGGGATCGCCCCCCCCCCCCCCCCCCCCCCCACACACACACACACATCACATCAATGCCCTCTTTTGGTAAGAGAGAAGGAAGCGGAGCCAAAGTCTGACAAGATGGCGACTCCCATAGGCAAGTACGATTGGATCAAGTTAAGAGAACGGACATTGACATAGAGGCTACGTCCATTTTTTATACAGTCAATGGTTGTACATGCTACACATTTCCCACTTTCTTTGTTGTACAAAAATGTATTGCTTATCCGTTTATTCAGTCTGAGCCTGTTGGGCTTTTCTTCAAGCAGGTAACTTTCATATGTTCATAGGCTGCAGAAGGACAATGAGAGGTGCACATCCAAAGTTTGGAAACAAGAAATACAAATAAAGCATAAATCAAGTTGCTTCTTACTTGAAAATAGAATTTTTCATTAAAAAGCAGGAGAAGATTGGAGACAAGGTTCCTTAATAAATCTGTCTATCTGTCCAATTCCAGACCAGATCCAGAAAGGAACTGGACAGTAACTCCCATTGGCAAACACGCACTTGATTTACATTTTTGTGGTGCTGCACTTTTCAGTGTCTTTATTATCAATAAGGTTATTGCCTAGGGGGTTTTATAGTATCCTGTATATAACTCAACTAAGATAACTACACTAACTAAACATGTGTCAAACTAATGGATGCTGAACATCAGTCACTGGCACTTCTTGTCTATAATTTACGAGTATTATGTGTTACCAGCATTCAAAACACCACATCATCAATCTGACACAAAAAGAACATTAAATAGTTTGTACTACCAGGTAAATGCACAGTATGGGGATTCTATTGCACACAAGGTGGCTAAAAGCTGCTCTACTCCTCTCTAAAGATTTCACCAACACTGTCTTTGTGCTCCCCCTCTTACCTGTCCTTTCCTTCGATCTTACCCTACACTCCTCCTTCTTACACACGCACGGGCACACACGCACACACACGCACACGCACGCTCACACGCTCTGTCCTGTCCTTCCTAATTTTCTTCTTTCTTCCTCGAATGCCCAGGTCTGCCCGGCACTGTTGCAGAACAACCTCTCTCTTGCCAGACTGACCTGTAATTGCACTCTCGATTTGTGTGTATACAAGCGTGTGCGTGTGTGTGTATGTGTGTTTGGTGTGTGTGTGTGTGTGTGTGTGTGAGTGAGAGTGTGTGAGTTTGGACTCCGGGCCTTCCTGTCCTATCACCTTGGGCGGTCATGCAGTATTGAAGGTGAGGTGGAATTAGGAAAATAACGAGATCCTCACCATCCCTGTCACACCAACACACACACGGACAGTCATTATCACACACACACACACACACACACACACACACACACACACACACACACACACACACACACACACACACACACACACACACACACACACACACACACACACACACACGCACTATGTCCCAGAGGAGTGCTCGAGGGGCTTATGCAGGGGGATTTTGCTGTTCTGCAGTGTGCCTGTCAGATAAGGAAGGAGTCGCGGGTCTGCCTGGTGACATGCTACTGAGCGTGTGCAATTCAGCCTCCTCTCTTTCCCCTTTCCTCTTTAACCTGTCACTCAAGTCACCTGCCACCTTCTGCTGCCACTCCTGATGATACCACACACTGGGTCTGGTATCTCATTTGGAAAACTTATAAACACGCACACACGCACACACACACACACACACACACACACACACACACACACACACACACACACACACACACACACACACACACACACACACACACACACACACACACACACACACACACACACACACACACACTCACACACACTGTTTTCTCATATTTACTTTCTTCTTCTTCTCCACTTCCCTTCCTTAACAACCCCCAACTCTGCATTTGCCCTCCCTTTCCTCACATCCTCCCTCCTTTCCCTCCCTCTCCATCATGTACCTCGCTTCCTCCCCCTTTATTTTCTTCCCTCTTTGCCCTCCCTTTCCTCCTGATCTTCATCTCTTCTCACCACCTGTAATCCTGCTTACCGCTGTTCTGCAGCTGCTCAGGATCACAGATGGAAGAGAAAGAGATTTAACATTGTGAGTGAGCAATTATTGCAAGAGTCTGTTTTTCAGCACTCTTGCTGTGTCTTCGAAAATTTTTCATCATTAAAAGTCTTAGTTTGCTGAAATTTCTTTGGCAGAGGCTAAAGCGTGTATTGCCAGTAGTGATGTGGTGCAGTAATGATTGCTCTGGTCCACGGATGAGCTGCTTGGTGAGATAATGGCATTTTGCCAGCTCTACCAGCCTCATACCATCCTTACTCCATCCACTCTTGTTAAAGTCAACTGTACAGCTGCTGTCAGCTGCACCTACAGCAACAGACCTTCAGTCCGTTGTTTTTCATCCTTTCTTTCTTGTATCATCCAGTAAGTACTCTCACACTTTTCATGAACAGATTGGGATGTTTGAATGAGGATTTGTATTTTAACATATACATATATATATGCATATGAGGGGTACAATAACTTGCCCAAGGACAGATGTGGACAGGAGGGGCTGGGGATTGAACTGCCAACCCTGTGATTAGGGAACAACCTTCTTTACTTGCTGAGCCACAGACTCGATCTCACACTACGCCCAGCAAGCCCTCATTTTGCGGAGTGTTCAATGCTGTCTCCCTCCACATCCATCCACTCTCCCGAGAAAACACTCTTGCCTACGCCCTAGGCCTCTCCTGTCTCAACCAGTCACCCCCAACTGCCACCACCACCCTCTTTCCAGACACCATCCCCCAGCCCTATCCTCTTGGCAGCTCCTCCAGGCAGGCTAATTGACTCAGTCCCAGGAGGGGGGGATCATACCACATTTCTAATTTGGCTTCCCCTCCTCCAGATAAAAGCTACATCCCTCCATCCTTCAACCCCCCCCCACTTCAACCCCTCTGTGTATATTCCATCTATCCCACTTTTTGTTGTTTTTTTCTTTACTGTTCAGATTGAGCAATTTACATTTTCCAAAAACATTTTTTTGTCTGTTTTATCATTCATTATTTGTTTTTATGCATCTTTCATACATTTTTAGATGACTGTCTTCATGATTGTCAGCCCCAAATACAGACATAATAGACAACTGAATACATGAAAGGACAGATACACACACAGTCACAGAGCACCGCACCTCGCCTTTGCTCACCATGGGGTTCACCTTCAGAGAGCCTCCATCTCCACAAACTGCACCTGGGGACAACGATGGGCGTGCCTCAGTGTGTGTGTGTGTGTGTGTGTGTGTGTGTGTGTGTGTGTGTGTGTGTGTGTGTGTGTGTGTGTGTGAGTGTGTGTGTGTGTGTGTGTGTGAGTGTGTGTGTGTGTGTGTGTGTGTGTGTGTATGTGTGTGTGTGCGTATTTCTATAAACCAAGCCCCATCCTACTAACAAGCAGACAGATGGAGAACAAAGACATCTTGTTATTGATTGTATCACACTTCAGATTTAAGAAATAATCCAGAAAGTCTCCAATGTGCTCATATGGGGAATTGAGATTCTGCACTTCTGTTAACCTAACAACATAAAAAATATGCTTTTTGTGAACCTATAAAAGTGTATAGCGTTTATACCGCGCTGCCATTTATGCTTCACATCTGTATAGGTCCTCTATGTCTGTGAATGCATTACAGATTTAATGCATATGACTTGAATGGTATTTGTGTGTGTGAGTGTGTTTGAGTGTCACACTGGAAGACTGCAGTAATGCATACACATTTAAGGTGATGTGTGTTAATATCTTTAAAAAACAGAGGTGGAGTAAACCTCATGAACATTGACCCAAGAAGGCGTTTCATGATACAGTGGCTGAAATTAAACAACACACACGCATGCATGCATGAACGCATGCACGCACACACACACACACACACACACACACACACACACACACACACACACACACACACACACACACACACACACACACACACACACACACACACACACACACACACACATACACACATACACACACCCACCAAGTATACACACAGCAACACAGCAAGATCCGGGCATCCTGACAGATTCTGTGCAGGAAGCATGTTTGGTATGTAGCAGTAGCTGCGGCCATTAGTAAAAATGGCATTTTCAGATGGAGAGACAAGATATTCTAGCTGGAGGCTCGGGGTCGGCTGGTCTTGTGGAAAAGACATTTGACACATAGAGAGTTGTAACCTACCGTACAGTAAGTGGAAAGATGTCAGGTCTGTTCTTCATATTTGTAGATGAGTGGAAAACACATCCCGATTTTCAAATAACAAGTGAGACTTGGTTGGACTGATAGTTCCCTCAAACAGATGCACATGGGAGGAATTCTTTCGCGTTAAATTTTTCACAGATGTACAGTTTCATAACAGAAACGTAGTGGGCCAAAGGTGCTTTTACGTTTTGATCCACCGTAATGGCATAAAGTATTTAAAGAACAGCCACACCATATTGAGATAAAAAACTCACAAATACCTGTGAAAAATGATTGTATTTTAGAAGATTTTAATTGTATCAGACCATTGAGGTGGTTTAGAATCTGATTAGGATACCTCATGGATCAAGGGGCAGATCCAGAAGATTTTATGTCCCATCTGGCCTAGTGATCTCCCAGGAGGAGCTGGAAGCATAGGATCTGGGGAGTCAACTTTGCTTGTCCAACTACTGCAGTGACTTAGACCCAGATAAGTGGTTTATAATTGACCAAGCAGATGAAACATACAAATGGATTTGCTTAAAATGAAACCGTGATGTACTTAGAGTACTTCCCTATTGACGACACCATAAGACCACTGTTGTTTTCTACTGTTTCCAGAAATGATTAAGTACCTCTTTTATTGAGAACTTCCTTTAATTTACAGCTAAACTGAGTCAGAGCAAGTTCACAACAATGTGATGACCTGGCACACTGCTGGATGTTTAACAGAACAAAAACAAAGGACACGGCTGTCCCATCTGACACATTTGTCACATGCCTTTTCTCTCCCTCCATCTTGCTATAATGGTCAGGAATACTATTAAATGTCTAAAATGAGCAGCAATTAGCTAAAAACACATTGAAGTTAGATATAAATTCAAACCTGTTTTTATTGGCAGGGATGAAAAGTGACCGTCCTCAAATAAAGAGCCGGCAGTCTTTTATTTTTATGACCACTGATTATGAACTGGAACTATGGAGAGAATTGGCTGCTGTCTTATGTGTGGGTGAGGGGGCTTCAAACAGCAAAGTCTTTCATGTTTCAGATCCCATATGTTTATATACTACTCACAGCATCCTCATTAGCCGTGTGTGTGTGTGTGTGTGTTCGTTTGTGTGTGTCTTTTGACCACCAAGAATGTGAATTCTCATATTGATAAAAGAGAGAGAGGGATATATAAATAGAGAGAGAAATAGAGAGAGAGAGAGAGAGAGAGAGAGAGACTGTTCCTATATACTGCATATATACATTTGATTGTACATGAACCACATACATTTTAATGGCTATGTTTGTGATGTGGAACACACATTTGATTGATTACTCACCTGTCACCTGTGACTTCTGACAGCTGTACAAAGAGCAGAAGAGAAACTAGAGGTGGGCGAAGAGAATGAGAGGAGAGGCATAGTTTTCTATAAGGTGATGAATTTATATAGTTAAATTTAATTAGACCCATGGATCTAAGAGAAAGGGGAGGCAAAAACAGGTCACTTTACTCCCTGTTTAGACCTTTCATTTATCTTCTTCCCTTCCCTCTAATAAATATCTGACATCTGCTACATCTTCTCTTACTTCTTCTTGTCTCTCACTTTCACCATTCCATTTGCAACATGTTTTTCTCATATGACAGATGAATGGAAAGATTAATGAAGGGTTGGGGCAACAGAAGAATGATGGAAAGTGGAGTTAATGAGGCAGTAACAACTGGGTTAGAAAGTTTCTTTTTTTTTTTTTTTTACCTATTTGCTGATGAGGTCAGAGTCAGAGGTCAGGGCTGATGTCGGTACCTGAGGGCAACAGAACCACTCCCATGTCCCTTATTTTATAGCTCTCCTTCAATTGCTACTTTACTCTTTATCTAGCCTGCATCTGTTCTTTGTGCAAGCACTGTGCATTGACATCGAGATGCAGATCAAGATATGGTCAATTAACACAATTTATGTAATTGGTGGAAATCCTTAAATTGCAACTTCAAAAAAGTGAAAATATCTGCCGAGATAAAAGATTGTCTTAACTCCTGAAAAGCACCTGTATTTAGTGTATTCATCAAGTGTTTTGTGTGTTTTCCTTTATGTGCATTTATGGCTGTGTCTGTTTCTTTGACAGTAATTGTGATGGATGAAAGGCAGCGACATAATAAGCGACCAGCATTCTGCAGGTAGTTTCGTCTGTGTGCTGGAAATATAAGTGGAGGAAAAAGAAAAGAACAGGCTGAGACATGCTGAACAACAGTTGTTTTCAGCCACATACCTGGACACACCCTCACTCAATACACACACACAGATGATGTATACATATACCCAGCAGCGCCTATACTTTTAGTGCACTCTTATTAATCCATTTCTGTAAGTATAGAAATAAACATTTTGTTCAACATTGATAGCAAGCAACAGCTAAAACTATTTGTTTGTCAGTCAGATGATTTGTTAGATCATGACATTGCAATTTGTGATGGCTAAAAATGTGTGAGAGTTTGAGTCACAAGACTTTAAACAACATTATTCAAAAGACTCACGCCACAATAGGTCTGCTGTATGTTTATGCTATGTTTCCAAAATCCAGCTACTGAAACCTTTGACATTGCAGTTTGACTAGGGTGTTTGTTTACTTTCGTTTATTTTTATTATTTGACAAAGGACAATGCACAATATTGGACATTTAACCATTTCACCACCTTCAAACACATAGATCACCACCCCCACACACAGACACTTTTCTCAAACTCTGTCATCATTCCAGTCCTGCAGGGCTTCTGTGTGGCAGTGGAGGTTTAACAGCAGGGCAAACTGACACGCTGATGCTCGCTTCCTGAACAGAGAGAGAAAAAAAAGTCAAGCACAATATTTAGCCAAGTAAGCGAGACCTCTCTGGAAGCCACTGAACCATGGGGTGTAAAAGTAAAACCATCCCATGCTGTGTGTTATGATCTCTCAGTGTGCTTTATGTGAGGTCCTGTCATCCATCCTCCGCATGAACTCTAAGACTCTGTTAAGACTGTAAAGTTGTCAGCTCATCTCTGTCACACCGCCACCAAGATACATGTGCTTGAAATTGCACATCAGTGATTTTTGTTGCCAGATTCTTTGGTATAAAACTTCTTTGAAGCCCACTCTTGTTTGATTTCTACTTGGCAACTACAAACAGCAAAAGGACCAGTGTGTTTTTGGGATTTGATGGCCCTAATTCAAGTTTCAACAAATACTGTAACTGAAATACCTCACCTAATTCCCAACAACTCTTTTGGGACTCACAACGAGCTAATCTCAGAATTCTGTATCACAAAAGCATCTCAATTTGTGTATACTACACTGCAGCATCAGTTTGGACAAGCTCCAGCTGACTTTCTGCATACGGGACATGGGTCCGATTAAATGTGCAAAATTGACCAAACTTGGGTTAAAACCTCACCACACACTCCACTATAATAGATTATAAGAAAGTGGTGATATTACCCAGGTGTGACAGGATGTGAAAGCAGCTGTATACCTATATATATGTATATATCTTCTATATAAGGAGGTTATGGCTTATATTTTATTTTGTGAAATTTGGTTGCACTGAGAGTGTCTCTCATTTTCTCTGACAAATACAGTATGTTGTTTTAAATAATGCTCTAAATCAAACTTTGTTGAAACTTAAAACATTTAAACCACTATACACATGTATGTCAAGGTTATAAGCATAAATCCTTGGTTAATAATCAGATTGAATCCAAACAGAGGCTAAAACTGTAAGAAAAACTTTGATGGAGACTAATTTGGTCTAATCCAGTTCAAAGTTCTGATTATAAAGCCTTGATTTAAGACTTAATTCCTGTTTCTTTGTATATCACCTGGTAGAATCAAAGAGCAGCAATACCATTAAGCATGTCAGTCAAAAATTGGACTCCAACCACTGACTGTGAGATCAATGTGTTATGACCAAAAAAAGAAGGATGAAATGGAAAGGAAGTAGTCAGAGTCAGACCTGCTGAATCCAACCCTATTCAGCTCCTGTCCTCTCGTTCTCCTCTCTGCTCCTCTTCTCATCCTAACATGAAATAGTCATTAGGTGTAGTGGTAAGTCTGCCCACCTGTCTTTCCACATTAGCTAATGTGCATCAGAAATGTCAGGAGCATGTATGTGTGCGTGGTGTCTTCATGTATACGATATCTGGAACCATGTGTATGCGGGTCTGCTCTCGTCAGCCTTCGGAAGTGTGTGGTTCAGTCAGGACTACCGTTTTTGTGTATGTATGCGTGTGTGTGTGTGTGTGTGTGTGTGTGTGTGTGTGTGTGTGTGTGTGTGTGTGTGTGTGTGTGTGTGTGTGTGTGTATGTGTGTGGCTGCTTCTACGTCAGATGGTTCGCACGACAAGATTTGCTGTTCTATGGTCGACAGGTGCTAAATAATAAAAGCACTGAGAACAAGTAAGAGGAGAGGAAAAGACAAGACACTACAAGAGGAAGAGACGAGGAGAGGCAGGAATAGAAGAACGAAGTGCAGAGGAGAAGGGGAAGAAAAATAAAGTGGGAGAAAGAAACACAGGAAAGTAGAGGACAGAACTGATGAAGACTCAGAAACTCTGAACATCACATTCTCCTCTGTATGTCCTTCCTTTGTTGAGGTTATCTCTCCTGCAGTCATGAAACAATCTTGGAGAGCAGTGCCAAGCAGCAGCAGTGTAGCTCTTCTCATTATGGAAGGCAGCGCAGGTTTGGAGATGGGGCAGACAAAGCTGCGCTGTAGGGCATGACTGATGGTTTGTTGGTATTGTGTGTCTTGTGTATGAATAAGGTAATTTCCCCCTTTGAAACAGGAACTCCTGTAACAAAGCAAGAGAGATAGAGGATGGGGGGTATGGCAGAAAATGGAAAATAGGCAGACACAAAAGAGAGAAAGACATCGCAAGGTGACATCTGATGTCAGGTTTCTGTGTCTGTCGCCCCTGTGTCTGTGTTATATGTGTGTGTGTGTGTGTGTGTGTGTGTGTGTGTCTGTGTGTCTGTCTGGGTGTGTCTGTGTCTGTGTGTCTGTATGTGTATAACGGATCAGTGTATTTTAATGATTGACTTACAGGTGCATGAATCTGTGTATGCTCTCACTAGATTTTCACTTGATTTTAAAAATGTATTATCAAACTTTTTCTCATACTCAGATAATGTTATTGTGCTCAGCATTAAACTGGGTGTATAATGACAGTGTGTCAACAGAAAGTGTCAGCTATCTGCCAGTGTTGCCTTTCATTGATTCACCCAGATTTGAGACAGCTGTATTGTGGCCCCTCAGTAACTTAATACCACACACACACACACACACACACACACACACACACACACACACACACACACACACACACACACACACACACACACACACACACACACACACACACACACACACACACACACACACACACACACACCTGGCCACTAGTGAATCCTACCCCAAGGGCAGCTTTGAGGAGGACAGCTGTGAGCAGAGGAGGCCAAGATACACTACAGGAAGAGCTAAGTGTTGTAGAGTGACTAAGCAGCTATAACTGCAGTGCTTCTGTGCGACGGCTGCTGGTTGTAGCAGTACATTAAGAATGTTGATTACAGATGATGACTCCCCCCCCCCCCCCAGTGATCCTTACTGCACGACCTTTGAGACATTATCATAAAAACTGACAGCCACTTCACATTTTACATTTACGCCACTGGGTCAGATTTTGTGGGAAATGTGCTCTAGTACTGATTTATTGCACCACTAAAATGTACCCTGTGGAGCTTTCGAACACTTGGGCACTGTGTAGGAATGTTTGACAAGCAGGTCTCTGTTTTATTTGTATCTTGTGCTCATGCATGCATGTGCAAGTGGATGACATGATACTGTACCCAATCCTACCAAGTGCAGAGAAAACCGGAGTTGGTGCAGCCCGTACTCATTCCCAGGGCGTCAAATACCACCGTTTTGTCTCGGCCCTCGGCCTTTGACACCAAACGCACCGGGCTTCTGACTGTAAACCTGTCTGCGATGATATCTGACACTCAGAGCAAGTGCTCCAGGATTGTCGCTCATGAGTTTGATGGGCTACCCGTGGCATTGGTCACAGTGAGACAGAATAAACACAAAAGGTGGTAAAAACAGTTTTGTTATACTTCAATACACACAAAATAACCTATGTAAAGGCACAATAACGGTAAATCAAAACCAAGAAATGAAGACATATTCGTGTCATCTTCTCTGTGCCTTTTGATGGTCTTGCTGTGTTAGGAGAGTTCCATGAATCAGTTTAACTACTTATGGTCGTGGGCATGGAAAAATATATCCTGAAGTCATTTTTTCGTTAATAGTGTCCTGAGCTAAAAGTGCAGGTTGGCAATGGAGCACTGTGCAGACTTGATGACTGGTATGTGTCTACAATGTGTGTGTGTGTGTGTGTGTGTGTGTGTGTGTCAAGACGGGTGAGTGGGCTGAGCATTGAGGCGGAGTTTGGACAATTAAAAGAATTCCTGACTGCATTCTCTCTCCCATGAAAAACTCCCATACACGGTAACGATGTTCTCGTCCCCCTTTCTCTCCGTGGTTCCCCTGCTCTCTCATTCACACTCTTCTCCTCTCTTGGCCAATTAAACTGTCAGTCTGTCTCATGATCTAGCTCTCTGTGTCACACTCTCTGTTTAGCTTGTTTAGTTTGAGTAAGCATTTGTTCTACCTCCACTTTCTTTTAAAGAGAGAGAGAGAGAGAGAGTAGATGTGATACCTAATATCCTCTAATCCGTTCCCCTGCGCTTGCGTTTGTGTGTGTGTGTGTGTGTTTGTGTGTGTGTGCATGTGTGTGGGTGTGTGTGCGTGTGTGTGTGTGTGTGTGTGTGTCAGAGAGAGAGAGAAAGAGAATCCTCTCACTATGACAGTGCCACACACAGTGAAGCTTATTACCTTCCTGCTGCTTACCTCTCATGGTGTGTGTTTTTATACCTCAGTAACTGTTTGCTCATATGCATCTTTCTCTAGTGTGTGTGTGTGCACTGCATGTATGCAAGAACTAGCAGGGGATTTCAGATCCCTTCACAGTAAATGACTAAGGTGACTTTATCTTTAAAACACATTCTCAGTACATTTCCAATATTCACTGCAGTATGAATATTCCAGTATACTGTACAACACTTACTTATCATCTTTCAGGCATGGGGGCTTCCGTATGTGTGTCTAATTCACAAAATTCCTGCTTTAAATCTCTCTTGGATTCAACTTCTTGTCTCACTACAAGACTTCAGACACGTCGACACTTATGGAAATGAATTGAGCTGAGGATAAGGGGATTTGTTACCAATCCAATCTGTCATCTTCCTAAGTGGTCTCAAATCCCAGTTTGTGCTGTTGGATTATATGCTAGTTCCTCTGAGAAGATGATGCGCTGCAGTGAGGCTGAAGCCGTTTACAGGTAGAGGCTTCATTTCAAGGAATTGTTTGGGGGAACTTAAACAGACGTTTTAAAGTTTTATGGCAATCTCTTCCTGTAGATTAGAATGTAGACATTTCCAATTGCCATCGCTGCATCATCTTATGAACACTGTATGTTCAAGTTTATTTAAATAAATGCTCAGGATGTGTTACTTGTGACACAAGCTGAATTTCAAACAGTTGCAGCTTTCTTCTACTCCCTCGAAAATAAATTTGGGGTTTACTCCTATTTCATCACAATCCTGAGTCAGATCATACGTGGTGTAACTTCTCAGAGGACAGTGCGTCAAACATGCTGTCACTTAAGAAAATGATGTGAGTCGAACCGGCCCGCGGATTTGTAATCAACCCCAGCTGCCATCCTCTTACTTAGCAAGTCCAAATCTGTTGATCCTTGCTAAAGCAATTACATTTTTATGCTGTTGTAAACATGCTTTTGTTGTTGATGTTGTTTTTGCAGTTGTGGTCTTACAGTATGTAACCAGTGTAAATCACTTTTTAATGCATGAATGCTGAATACAGCTGCACCCATTTGGATCCATCCCAGAAAGGAATCATTTATTAACAAAAACACTGTTAAAAAATGTCTTGAAAGGTGCACACACACACTCACACACACACACACACACACACACACACACACACACACACACACACACACACACACACACACACACACACACACTGAAATATTGACTGACTGCTGAGAATGCAGACAGCACAGAAACTACCTTACTTCATTATGAAAGGATTATGGCTTTTGATAAAGGATGATTCCGCAGTACAATTATGAGGTCTTAATTACCGTTACTGAAGTGAAACTGTTGTAACAAAGGATGTTTTATTTTTTTCAGAGAGAAAATCTTGAACAATAATCTTGGTATTGTATGTAAGCGCCCAAAAATAGCAACCAATATCGTGCTGCTACATGGACCACAGAATAATGAAGGGCACATGGAGTGGAAATATCAGGAGGATTCTTAAGAGGGGTGTGTTCAGTGTGAAACAGATCACACACATTTCACAATGTGTTTCTACATTGTGGCACTTGTGGCCACAAGTATCTACGGTTGACCTTCAGTTTGCCAACAAAGGCTTGCTGTCATTGTTAGCATTCCTCATGGGGACCAAACGGGACAGTTGGGCTATGTTAGCCTCTAGCGGTCCCATTTGGTTTCAATAAGGAATCTTGATAATGTTTACAGGAAACGTGAGAACAACTGGAAATATTTTTATGTTTCCCCCACAGAAGTTTGCTGCTGGTGTGAGAATTTAAACTGCTGACCGTAAAGATCAAGAACTGCTTCTCTAACCTTTTGAGCCTTTCTTTAACCTGCCCATTAGTCTTTCTCTCGCTCCTATACATTATTAAGACAACTCTCTCTTTTAACACACCGTGCTCTTGAGAAATTACAGAAAGGGGTTTCTCCTTTTGTTTAAAGTTAATCTTAACCTCTATTCTAGTGGCAAGACACATATCAGTCATTTCCCCCCCTTTTTTTATAGCTTCCCTTTGGTAGACAGACAGGGTTATATTTTCTAATCGTACCTCACCAGTGTGTGATACACCCTAAATCAGGGACATGAGCCACAGTGAGACGGAACTGGCAGCCTGAAGTGGTTAATTGGCTAATTAACTCTATGGAGCCCCAATCAAAGAGCCAATTAGCCTGGGACACATGCATTTGACATGGCCAATTAGTGGCAGTGTTCAGGCTGAACTCGTTAAGTATGAACTCATTAAGTGTGTTAATTAATTAGGCAGGGTGGATGGTGCACCACTCCCACTGCTCTGTGTGGTTGTCTGCCTGAGAGTCAGACACTGAGGGCTCTGTGTTCTATTACACTTGTGATTGTAAAGTTTAGGGTCAAGAGTCCCTGTCTACTGTAATGTGAAGCTGTACTTAAATATATGTTTTAATACAATTTCATCATAATCAGACAGACAGATGCAGGTTTCCAGCTTGTGAGTCTCTTTCTAAACTACTCACGCGGAGATCTGCAAGAAATATGAGTGTGATTGTGCTCTGCTCTGCTCTCTCTTTGACCTGTCTGCGTGTGTTGTCGTTAGTTCATTAGTTTCAAGAGAAGGTGGTCACCAGAGCAGTGCAGCCATACCAGGTCATATTTGGGTTTCTCCTGTCCGTGCTTGGCACAGAGTGTTTGGGATAAACTATACACTGGTGTTACTGTCATCAAGGAACAAAAAAGAAACTGGAACATACCAACTGGTCAGATTTATGGGGCCGGGTGCACATGAAACATGTGAATGTATGGTATCTTTTGACAAAACACTATTGGTAACATACTTTAAAAAAAAAAAAAAGATAATCTCTGGTATTTTATTGGTGCTCAGTGTTGTGGTGTTTCAACACTTTCCAGGAATCATTTGTCAGCCAGTACCATCAGACCCTGTTCACCGAAATCCCCATCACCAGACCTACTTACTTCTTATCATGGTACTACAATTACACATTTAGTTTTCTTTGATAGTGTGACAATATGTGAAAGTCGCATGCACCAGCAAAGACAGTAAACTGTGATTCTTACAGGTGAAACATGAGACTTGACGGGTAAAAGCTGTCATAAGCCAGGTATAGATTCAATCACTGTTATATCGTTTATACCAAATGGTAAAATAAAGTAGGAATCCAGACATTTACAGTATACAGTAAAATGTCACAGATCATTACTATAACTGATGTAATTATGTGACGTTCCAAGTGGGACTCTTGGCAGCTCGAGAGCAGCTGTATGGCAGAGGAGTGAGAAGTGTTGTGAGGAGGGAAGAAACAGAAGAAATAAAGTGATTTATGAGCTGCCAGTATTATTCTTTCCTCAGTCATTCCCCTGGCTCCTGCCTCTCTCTTCTTTTTCTTCACTTCTTTCCCTCCTGGTATTATTATCCTCTTCTCTGTGTCTCGTCTTCCACGTCTTTGCTGTCTCCCCCCCTCTGTCTACAGTACACGTGTTGTTTGACTAACCTTATTAACCGTGTCTGGCCTACAGCTCAGATTCTTGTTGAAGCCCACTCTCGTGTGAGCATTCATAGTAGTTCCATTGAATCACTCAACAACGACTACACAAAAAAGGTATGAGTAATCAAATTACAGAGAAAAGCAATGATCGGTGTTTCATGAAATAATTAAAGCAGACAGCGGCCTGCAACTGAAAAAAGTGACACTCACGATGAATGATTGCACCAATACACAATAATTATAGTTCACTTAGAAGCTGTATAAAGCATATTTCACACATGCACTGCAGCTCTGAACTTATGTAGACGTTACCTGGAGGAGCTTTATGTGAGAACGTCGCACATGTTGGACTGGATGTTAAATGGACTTTATCCTGACAGCTCCCAAGTACAAAGTCCTTGTAATGTCCAAATGAGCCCATGTGTGATTGGAGCAGGTCATTGTCCAGAGAATTCACAGCTTGCGAGTGGGAGTGCTGATGATGAGCATCCAAAATACGACTATGTCTTGAGAGACAACGAGATTCAGGATCTTCTGGTAAGGACTGACGCTGAAAATTCAACAAAGGCAAGAGACTCAGTAATGTAAGTAGCAAGTGTACTTGCACCCATCTGTGCGCCAATGGGTCTTTGTTCGTCTTTCATTGTGGACGTGTCTATTATCTCATCCATAGGACCTAGAGTCCCAGGATTATAAAGTTATGTTTTGTTAGCTCTCTCCACTGGATATTCAGTTTTTAGACCTAAAGCAGAAGTTGGTAACTTTCTATGAAAAACATGACTATTTTTCATTACATCACTATATCCTGACAGCACAATGAGAGCTTTAAATCACAAAAAGCTCAGCATATGTTCCATTCTCCATATGATTTATCTTCTTTATATGATTTGATTTATTTGCCTTTGAAATGCATTGCAGTCTCCGTGAAACCAGTGAGGAAGTCACAAAATCAGAGACTTATTTTTCCATCTCGTGTTGATTTCTCAGACAGATCTCTGTTGCAGGTGCCTTGTGTTTATCCAGCTTTAGACAGAGTGCAGATACAAATGGCTGTCACTGTGAGCAGATCGTATGGTGTCTGATGTGTTTCCCATCTGAGGGATCGACTGGATGTGCTGGCAGGGAGCTGCAGTAGGGGAAATCCGTGGCAATAAGAAAGACTAAAATAAGTGACCACAATGGGTACGGGCTGCTTTCACAGTTAGTTTAATTTAGGCATATTTCATGTCATATTATTTTATTAACTGTTTTAGTGGAAAAGAAATGAGAAGGAGGAGATAAAGGCCATAAAGGATGGAAAGGGGGTAAGTCATGGCAGAGGAGAATTATGGAGGAAGGAAGATGAAGAGGAAATTGAGAGGAAGGAAAAAATGAGAAAGACATGGAGGGAAGGATTGGGATAATTCACAAAGAAGAGGTGGAAGATGAAATTAATGAGGGGCTTTAATAGGAAAACTAAAGAAAGTTGTAGGAAGAAGAAGGGAGGTAATCCCTGTCAGAGCTCCTCCAAATGGCATCATGCTTTAGTGGTTGTGGACTGCTGCCAAATTCTGCATGTGTGTGTGTGTGTGTGTGTGTGTGTGTGTGTGTGTGTGTGTGTGTGTGTGTGTGTGTGTGTATGGCCTCCCTGAGTGAACAACTTATTCACAACTTTGCTCCCTCATTCTTTCCTCTAACCAGTACTGGGTGAAGTCCTGACCACATATTTACAATGTTGAAAGGCACCACCTATTTTACAATCCTTCCTCAAGCACATGGCAGGAGAAGCAGTTTGCCGTTTTGTGGCTACGCTGACCGACATGCTGTCGGGTTCACTGTGGCTTGACAAACATGTACCATCGTGCATCAGTCTTACATTAGGGAATCAACCCATTGTGTTTTGTTTTTGCTACAGAAATGCTCATGAGATGGAAAAAAACCATAACATTAGAACATGCTAACACACTTTTACACTGTTTATAGGGCAGGCTTTACCAGCCAAACCACTTGTTTCTGCTGGTATACCAAATGTAAACACTAACACATCTGTAAAAGTGCAAATAAAGATTCAAATCACCTAACTTGATGACATAAAAGAAAAACAAAGACCTGAGCAAGCAAAATAAGAGTACACAGTACAATGTTGCATTACATGACAAGTTTGCGGTGAAAGGGAGAACATCTAGCATGTTGGCTCATTATTTATGTGTTCAACATTCACAATTTTTCTCTCAAGTGCTCTGGCCAAGCTTCGGTAAACCACAGGCAATGGTCTTTCAATCTCCTAATACACTCTCTCTCAGTCCAGCCCATGCTAGGGTTATATGAGGTTGCATGAAACACACAAGCACACACACACACACACGCACACACACAGCATGCTGGTCTCTGGAAACTCTACATTGGTCGTGTATGTGATAATGAGATCTGCTGACACAGAGACACTAATTTTATGGCAGAATGAGATTTGTGGGAGCAGAGCTGCAACTTTATGTTATAATATCCTCCCAAAGCCTGAATGGAAATTTAAAAAATGACCACCTCCAGGCTTCTGCCACTTATTTATCAAGTGAAAAAGCCTGAAATGGGAAATTAAAAAATCATCTTGTGCATCGCATTTCCCTCTCTGTGTGCTTACCTACGCCAGGCGGCTTTTAGATGGTATCCCACCGACAATCCTTAGAAACCTGTATTAAATATTTTCTTTGCTGCAGTTTATTTTAATAACTCAAGTTTAAATATTTCCTGAAGTTCATCAAAACAGATTGAGGTTTTGGCCAGAGTAGAGGGAAAGAGGATACATTAAGAACAAGGGACAAAGGGAGAAAAACATTCAAGACGAGAGAAAATATTTAAATATGACATCACCTTTTAAATCGATTTAAATATAGAGCACCTTGCTAGCCAAGTGGTTACGGTGCATGCCACATAACTACAACATTCCAGGTTTGATTCTTGGGACCTTTGTTGCATGACGTACCCTTTCTCTGTTTCTCTCCCATCTCTACAAATACAAAGTTATTTTAATGTGATAAAGGACAAAGTACATATGCCAAGGGGGAAACTGAGTATAAAGATCGAAGAAGCAAAGAGCAAGCAACAAGACAGAAAGCAGGACAGAGAACGTATAAGAGAGAATCCCACTAAGGATCAACAGATGTATGAGACATCACACAGGCCTCAGTTCAGTTTTATACTGAGAAGTCGTGCAATTTACCATAGTTTTGATGCATCCACTCTTTTAATGTAGGCAATTATGCAGGGGAATGAGGCAATCTGGACATTGCGAATGACAGGTAGATACAGCTGTGTGTCATCTGCATCTCAACAGTGTTACGTTATGTTTTTGCATTATCTGACCCAATGGACGCATGTAAAGTGGAAAGAGGACTGTATCTAGAATAGAACCATGTGGCACTCCACAAGTGAGGTGAGCCAAGGAAGATGAGGAGATTCTATTAGATACAAAACATACCAAAATGATCCTTCTAACGATTCATGATCTATTGTATCAAAGGCCTTGCTGGTATAAAAAAAAAACTAAAACAGAACAGAGCCCTGTATCTGCATCTGCTTTTCCAAGACTCTCTGTACTGTGTGTAAGACTGATTTTAGTTAAACTAAAATTCTATTACCATTTATAAGGAAAGTTAACTGATTAAAAATATAGTTGACTGGATCAACAAGGGCAAGGTTAACTATTTTTAACAAGGGGTTATACAACAGCATGTTTTATACTGGATGGAATGTTTTTACTGACTAATGAGCTATTAATAATAGGAACAATGGAGGTACCCACAGTGCAAGCTCTTGTTGGGATTATATCTAGAGTAGTTTGGCTTACCGGATGTACAGGGCTAGGATAAAGCCTGACATCTGGCATGCCTCTCACATGCCGTATATAGCCGGTCGAACGGAATTTGCGTTGATATCTTAGGTTCAGAAACCGAGGAAGGATTAACAACAATTTATTGTACTGAATAACACCCTAGGGTTATGGTGGTGGTCCGCAACAAGATGTGCAAAGAAAGCCATTCTTGCATCCTTATCAGCTACTTGGTTGGCATGCATTACTTTTAACAAGTACTCTGGTTTCAAAGCAGCGCAAGCATATTTCCCAACATAACTCTTTAGTCAGTCATTAATATCCCAAAAGCAAACATACATATTCCATTACACACCTACATGCCATCTTTAACTGAGTCTTGACCTAAAATTATAGTAAACTTTGTGGACAACAGATTTTTTCCCGTGATGGGGCATCCATCACCAAAATGTGATAATCAAGTACAAACACACACACACACACACACACACACACACACACACACACACACACACACACCACACACACACACACACACACACACACACACCGTTGTATACGTGCCAGGTCCTCTTTGGCATTATCCAGTACGTAACCTCAATCTCACCTTAACCCCAGAAACACGGTCCAAAATTGTCCTTGAAAGTCTCAAACTGGTCCTTACAAAGATAGACGTACACACAGACACACACACACACACACACACACACACACACACACACACACACACACACACACACACACACACACACACACACACACACACACACACACACACACACACGCACACACATCAATCTTACTTTCCACGTCATCCTCTATATCACTCGTTATTTTAGTTAAATTGGTTGCCTAGTTTCGGAGGAGATGTATAAAGTAATGTGATTCAGCCATCGTGTCCATTCATATATAAGTAATAACACATGTTGAGAGCACGGTACTGTTGTCCTTTTTTTATTGGAGTGGGTGTGCTGCGGTCATAGGAGGGAGGCTGCAGTATTTAATGCGTTCAGGAGTAGTCACGTTAGCCAAGCTGGCTGCAGCATCTTGGCGTAAATGGCCTTGTGGTTTCATTTACACAGAGAGAGGGACCGTGTGCCTATTTATCTTCCATGTGAGGCATATCAGCACTGCTGGAAGGCCTCTTGATTAATCACAGCACAGTCTGTGGTTGAAACCAGGTGTCCATCTGAGGGAGTGATGGCTTATGCATCCTTGAATCACTGTTTAGGGGAAAATTTCGAGTAAAGGGGAATTAACTTCTTTCGACAGAAGAAATAGTTTGCACAAAAAATGTTGACAGTTCGTTCTTTGGACTATCCAATAAAAAAGGGACACTGTTTCTGGGAAGAAATGTTGCTTCAGGCTTTTTCACATCATCATTCAATGCTGTAAGCTCACCCTTAATAAACTACATCATTTCACTCAGGTTTGTTAATTGATACCTCCTTGATTTTGTCTTCTGACCCCAACATATTCAAATGTTGCACACTCAAAAATAATACTTTCTGCTAACAGTTTTATTGCAGCTGCTGGATAAAGAAAAGTTTCTGTACAAGTTCAGAGGACTAGTACAGATAATACAGAACAGGTGCCTTAAAGTTCTACATGTTTCCATGGGGAGTTTAAGTCATAACGACTTGTCTAATTAGCTTCTTTTAAGCACTAAAACCAAAGAGACAACAGTGCGTGTGTGTGTGTGTGTGTGTGTGTGTGTGTGTGTCCGTGGGTGACTTGGCTGATGTTTATAGCATATACCACCTTCGAGCATAAGCTCTAGTGACACATTTTAACACACACACTGGTCACTGAGTGGAATAAGCAGTATTTTTCGGTGAAATGCACATTGCGGCACTAGTTCCCATACTATATATATAGTATATAGCAATAGATTGATCCATCCCATCAGTAACAGTGAGTGTGTGCACTGTCTTTCAGGTTCAATGTGACCCGTCCCAGTGTGGATGTACTGTAGTGGTTGATCAGTAATACTAGCCTACTTATCTGTTTATGTGTGTTCTGTGTGTACCATTCCCATGTATTTTTCCTTTGTTATACACATTTATGTTAAGCTGCGTTGTGATAGGATTACTGCTCATATTGTACGGTGCAATGGGGGATGGTTTTTTTGTGGTATTCATCATGCGTAATAATGACCTAACCCTCTTGCTGAAAGACTCATGAGAGAAGTGGAAATATTGAAAACAACAAAATGAATTGGCATTTGTTGTTGTTGCCATTATGTCATGTTTGTGGTAAGTTGTGAAGCAATTAAGTTTGTTCAGGTCTTATGCTTTACTACCATTTTTATAGCCTGACAGAATAGTTGACAATAATGACAAAAGTTTCTATTATTGTGTGTTGTAACTCCAAAGTGTGTCATTTCAAATTCACGTTTTACATTTGTGCAAAGTAGAGTAAGTTCTTTTAAAGGTACATTATTTATACGATGATTTTCATTTGGAAACAGGACATTTGTGATGGCTGTTAGACAATTTGGGATTTAGTTATGAAGAGAAAGGCAATTTGAATACAGGCATTAAAGTAGGATTGTTTGAATTTATCGGTTCGATTGTTTTGGTTTCCTACTTTTACATCATCGTGTCACCACTGAAGATGCACTGTTTTGCAGGAAGGAACCGTTTTCCACAAATTCCATTTCATGGGATCTCACTAAAAACAATCCAGACGGCAGTAGGCTTTCTTTTGTCTACAGTGACAGTCATGCTGTTGATCACTCAAATTAACATTAGAAGGATCAAATCCAAGTTGCATGAGGGATGCAAGTTTTGGCATCTGATTTTGTGTTACAGAAATTTGCTGTTCTTAATGATCTTTATCAGTCATGTAAAGATAGTGACACATCTGCAATTTAAACATCTGTCTCTTTCTCATTTTTCCTCTAACGTTTCTCCTTCTTCCCTCTCTCTGTACCTTTCGCCCTTCCTCCCTCCCTCGCTCCAGCTTTTCATGCTGCTCAGAGTTTAAACAGCTTTGTTTTTTCCCCTTGACACGTTGGCTCCATGAAGAGGGGAGGAGTGGAAGGAAAGGAAAGGAAAGTAGGGGTGGAAGCAGAAGCGGCGCTAAGCCAAAACAGAGGGAAATGACAGTTTGTTTGGTCAGGACAGCCTATTACTTAGAACACTCTAATCTTCCTCCCCTTGGCCGACTACCTGTAACCTCCAACAGGATGGATAGAGGGAGTCTGGAGACAGAGGCTGTTGAAATGATTTCTTTATATTCGTGGACTAACTTATATTTGACCCAATTTAGCACCATAAATAGAATAAAGTACGAGGTTCTGCTTGAAATAGACACAGCACAATGTTTCCATAAATTTCAGTCTTAAAATAGGTGACACACAGCTACCAATAGAGCACCATTTATAGGTAAAAACACTACAAATGCAATGATTTGATATAATCAGGAGAAGACAAAGATAGTGACTGAAGCAGATGCTCAAATCCATATGAAATCTTTTTATTTAAGCTCCATTATACTCTGTTACGCCTTAATAATGTGTCTTGTCTGCCAGCTGTGACTGGACATCTTGACTTGATGTGTGTCTAAAGCAGAACAGGTTTTTCTATCTTTAGCTATGGTTGGCATTAGATGAAAATAAAAGTTGCTGCATATTTCTTCAAGAAAATATATATTCCAGATTCACTTTTAGTGCATCTGTGTGTGTTTGTTCTCTGTGATTTTGGGGCTATGTAAATGGCAGCTGTTACCTCTATGATAACGAGGTGATTTCCCATGTTTCCCTGGCAACCCCAAAATCACACCCTATGTTATCTACTGTTGGGGTGTGTATGTGTGTGTGTGTCTGGGTGTGTGTGTGTGTACGTGCATGACACTGTCTGACAGACTCCCTTTTGCCCTGCTTTGTGTCTGGAATAGATGTTGGCCGTTATTAAACCACCTTCGTTCTCAGATTTGTTTTTACTTACTTTACTTAAAACTTTAGAGGCATGAAGTTATTTAACATTGTGGGAAATAAGAAAAAATAACACAGATCCCGTATCCTTTTTGATGTTCTGCAGCAATTGACATTGTTTATATTTTTTTATATTGCTGCATGCATTTATTTTATGGCTGTTGCAATGAGCACTCTGCCGCGATCTTATTCCCTTCAGAAGCTTCTTAATCCAGCCTTGAGCTACAGTGTCTTGTAAGTGACTTCGTAAAATAAATACATAATAATATAAGTCATAAGTCAACCACAAATGTGTTCTATGTTTATATATCAAGTTATCTGTGTTCAAAACATTTTTGTTGTTGTTATCCTGTCCTTTTGAAATCCCATGATGCCTTCAGAGGCTGTGTTTTTGACTATGTGGTAGCTAGCTTCAAAACCAGCTTTCAAACCAATTAAAAAAAAAAAAAAAGGCTTCAGAAAACAAATACCCCCCCCAAACATTTAGGAAAAGGCATGTGCTGAAAGGCTTGTAGTTTGCATAATAAAACCCCAAATCGTCTGACCATCTTGGTGGACCTTGGGTTAAAGGTACTTTACTCACTTTACCAGGGAATCCTGGGTACATACATTAAAACTGCCACTGAAACTATAAGGTTCATTTGATTATTTTCCTGAAACTGCTTTTTCTGCAGGATAAATGTTGGTCTTGTTGAGTCAAAAACCTGTCCATGAACCAAGATGCTACATAAAAGATGGATACTGGAATGGTAATTTGCTACCTTAGCGTGGTCACCTGATAATGAGTGGATAAGCTAAAGAAGTTAAGTAAATTGAAACCACTAAAAGCAGTAGACGTGTGCACCAAACACAATTGTCTGAGTTTGTGAGGGAAGCCAATGAGGGATCATGTTCTTGTCAGTGCCCTGGGGATGCTTTTCAGTTGATCAGTTGGAGCACCTGAGCAGATGTAGTTGGATTTGAGACGTATGCCAAGTTGACAGACAGTTAGCAGATGCTATCAGTGACAATATCTTTTAAATTGGTAGAGCACAGGGACGACAGTCTGCAGCTTAATATAAATAAAAGTTAAAAAAGAAGGTGGAAGGAATGTGTGTGGGCTCAGTGGTTTTCTTTATATCTTGTTTCCTCCTGCTCTGCCCTCATCATCTAATCATTTTAAAGTTTTTATGTTTATGAGATTTCCTGTTGCACTCCTTTATCATCATCTCTGTTCTTAACCTCCACTCCACGCTGTAGAAAAAATGTATCAGGTACAGGTTATGGGTGGCCTCAGTGAGAAATCAGACTTTAAATCTGGCTATGTCCTTAACTTTTTCTCACTAGAGATACATAAGGAGGTAAACCCCCATGTGATGGTCTTACAATTGCTACATATTTATAGAGGTATCTCACTTTCCACTCATTCATCCCCATTTTTATTGTACCCCTCTGTCTCCTCTCTCTTCAATTATGAGTTGATGGAGGGGATTTCTGGCCCGCCAGAGACAGACGGCACTCAGTACACCTGAGAGATATGTGCTTACGTGTGTGTGTGTGTGCGGGAGTTAAGTGTTTGTGTGCGAGCAGCTGTTTTGACAGCCCAAATTTAAAAGTGAAATCACAATTATGGCAAAGCTGAAGGTACTTAAACCACTTGTGTAATCTGCTGTAGCAGTTATGATCACAGGCTGTGTGTTTGATGGATGTGTGTGCGTGCATGTGTTGTTGCTCTCCTTGTCTGGCAGAGAGAAGTGAGCAGCTGCATTTTTTGAATTCCTCACTTTGGGAAAGTGATTGTAAGTGATGGTTGACGTGGTCTGTGAATGTTTACTTATAGGTTTTGCTGGTAGTGTGTTTAAGGAATCCAAAATAAGTCGGCTAGTTACCACTTCTGAACAGCGTGATGAATCTCAGATGCTTCATTTTGACACATTCTTAAGCTGAAAGAAGATGTAAAATTGGCATTGTCGACATCCCATTTTATAATGTCTAAATTAAACATTTGCGGATAATGTAAAATACACCCACTAATGCTATGATGGGAGATTGAAATGATAAAAGAATCTAATAAATGCTGAACAATTATGGTTGAAAAAAGAGCTAATTTGCTCATCTTATGTATTTTAAACTTGGTCAGCTACTGTATGGAATAATCTTACCCACTGGTTTGACAGGTTCAAACTGAAGTTAAGGTCTGACACCGGTTATAATTGATAAGACTTCATAAACTTGCATGTAAAGCAGAATAATAAAAATATATAAGAAAAGTGTTTCTAGATATAGATTTGCATGTTCTCAGTTGGTAGCAAAAGCACAAAGCTTCATTAAATTAGCTCACCTCCTGTTTCTTCATTGAGCTTCATTCAACAGCTCCTTCTGTGAGGATTATTTCTGCCTCCAGATCAACTTAGCCTCTGACAAAATGTGATGTAGTTACACTGAATCCAAGCACAGGCTTTTAAGATAAAAAAAATGGCAAATTTAAAATTAAGGTTAAAAATGAAATGATACATTTTCATATATTAAAGTATTCATAACCCAATGTGCTTACACTGCAGCAGGTAGTGTCAGACACTCTGTACATGTTCATGTTACATGTTGGAATCACCTGTGTGTTTCAGGACAATACGGTTCTCATGAAATCTGCTCATTGCTGAGCTTGTCTCAGATTTTCCCTGGGGGTGGATGTGCGAGCTCTCACACTGCACAATCAAGTGTCTCAACAAGTCCTTGGAAAGTGTGTGCTTCTATGTCTGTGTGTGTGTGTGTGTGTGTGTGTGTGTGTTTAATCCACAATGGTGCTGAGAGCAGCCTGTCTGGTTGGATCAGTGCCCATCAGGATCAGGAATCATTTCGTTGGGTCTGCTCACTGCTATCACGTCTTAGGCCTTAATGAGGTAGCACAGCAGCACTGCAATGTGTGAGTGTGAGTGTGTGTGTGTGTGTGTGTGTGTGTGTGTGTGTGTGTGTGTGTGTGTGTGTGTGTGTGTGTGTGTGTGTGTGTGTGTGTGTGTGTGTGTGCCATTAAATACACCCTGGGCCTTTTTTGCCCTCTTTTCAGCAAAAAATGTCTTCCAAATCCAACACTTATACGTTTGGATTCTGAGATTTTGTCTTTAAAACCATGAGAATAAGAAAACGCCTGTCAGATGGTATTAGACATTTCAGATCTTTTAATCCACTGCACCACTTTCACTGTTGTATCAAGTACAGAATTACTCTCATTTGAGAAAATACGGAGTACATAACTGTCATCATGTTTAACAATCGAAATTTGTGCTGAAATGAGCGTTTGTCTGCCATGGATGTATTTTAATAAAAATATAATACCGGCGCAAAATCCTCCCATGGTCTTTTTCTGCAATTATATACATCAAATAAGCCATCAAGATAGTCTTTTTTTCGTGTAACAACTATTAACACAGAAATCCCAGAGAGTCGCTAACAGCCGGATGTGGCTAATACGGATTAGCTCGGGCCAGTACGGTGAAAGCATTAAAACAGCTTTTTCAACCACTAATACTGCTCAAAATAACACCACACCTCTACAGTAGCATGGAGTCTCTACACATAAAACGAAGCACCAACAACGTAGTTACCGACCCGGAGTTTATTAAAAGATTTTTTCGAAAAGTGTTTCGGTACCAGCTCCTCTCGTAGTCCATTCAAGACGATTACCAAATGCAATCCAAAAGGAAGGAGCCCATTGCTGAAGGGGCTAAAGGTAGAGGTAGCATCAGACATAGCATCAGTTTCGGTGTGCAGGTATTTTTTAGTGTGTTGGTACTGTGAGCCCATGGGCACCGAAGAAGAACCTTTATGCTGCCAAGAGAGTAATATTTTTCGCCGTGGCCTGGAATCATTGCATATTGCAAAACTGCGTGTGACTGCTATGGAGGATTCCCCATTCCTCATCAGCTGCACCGTACTGGACACTTTTTTCCATGTCCCCAGAATAAATTGTCATCAATCGTCAATGGGCTCTTTCCTTTTGCATTGCATTTTGTAATCGACTTGAATGGACTTTACTACTAGAGGAGCTGGTACCGGGGTCAGTTGGTAAGTCTATCAAAACACTCTTTTAATAAACTCCTGGTTCGCTAACTGCGTTGTAGGTGCTTTGGCAGAGGTGTGGTGTTACTTTGAGCAGCATTAGTGGTTAAAAAAGCAGTTTTAATGCCTTCACCGTACTGCCCAGTACGTGCTAATCAGTGTTAGCCACGTCAGGTTGTTAGTGACTCTCCAGGATTTCTCTGTTAAAAGTTCAAACAGGAAAAAACTGTCTTGATGGCTTATTTGATGTATGTAATTGCCGGAATTACACTTTTAGAAGAGGCAATACAGGTCCTATGGTCTTATTTCAATGCTATATATTGGCCTAATAGAGCTAGTCTTAGCAGCACAGATAGCAGCTAACCACAAAACTAGTGAATGTACAATCAAAATCATCCGTCATAGTTGTTCAAGAGTTGCTTGTTATGCTCCATAATTTAAAATTGTTTTTAGGTGATACAACATAAATTCAAACTATTAAATAAAATAAGTTTAAATCTTCTGCATACCTAAAAACTTGGCTGATTTAGTGGCATGCAGGGACTGGTGTGTGTGGGGGGCTTTTAAAAACAGTTACTTTGGATGCGTTGGCTGAAGTTTAAAGCTTCTGTGTTTTAGTAGGTGATTTCCCCGGCTTTCGTCTTTCATCTGTTCTCGCTGTGATCTGTCCTGAATTCTCTCTGAAATATCAGCAGTGTTACAGACCAGGTTTGATTAAAGTGAAGCTCAGAATTACAGGGCCCTTGATGTACTCCTGTTGCAAGACCAGCCTCTGCTTGCATACTCTAACTCTTACTGTATATTCCATATAGCATATAGTCCATATAGTGTTTGTTTAGTCTAACATTGCTAGTGTACTTGTTTATTAATCCTGTATGAAATACGCAAAAAAAAAAAGGTAGGAAAGAAAGTTGTATAATTGTATTGCTTAGTGAAGAGTAATTTAGGTTTCTTTAGTTGATAAATGATGGAAACGATTTTTTTGTATGTTTTTTGCCCAGAATAGATACAGACCTTCATTAGTGACCAGCCTTCTAGATATAATAGTGGTGGGAACTAGTGCCGCAATGTGCATTCCTTTGAAAAATACTGCTTATTGCAAGTGTGTGTGTGTGTGTGTGTGTGTGTGTGTGTGTGTGTGTGTGTGTGTGTGTGTGTGTGTGTGTGTGTGTGTGTGTGTGTGTGTGTGTGCGTGTGTGTGTGTGTGTGTGTGTGTGTGTGTGTGCGTGTGTGTGAAAGAAACAAAGCTGTGGTAAAGCAAGGTGCTGTAATCCACTCAGTGACCTTCAGAACCTGCTCTTAGGTGTGTATGTGTGTGTGAAAATGTGTCACTAGAGCTTATGCTCGAAGGTGGTCTTATCCACCAGGTGACCCTCAGAGCCAGATGGTGTGTGACTGCCTGCCTGTGAGAGTGTGTATCCCACCTTTGAGCCTCCTGGCACCACAGTCAGTCCCCCCACCCACTACATTCTGCTCTCCTGACCCCACCAACACCCCCGCACACACACACACACACACACACACACACACACACACACACACACACACACACACACACACACACACACACACACACACACACACACACACACCCTCCATCCTTTCAGTTGGGTGTGATCACATCAAAGTGAAACAGGGAGGATTACAGGTCTATGTGCCTCTGGGGTTCCCAAGCAAGACCTGTCTCTCTCTCAGACTGTAACACACACACACACACACACTCTCTCTCTCTCTCTTTTTTTGTTCCTGCCACTCAAATGGGGCCCAAATAATCCCCTGTGGTGTCAGGAGGTCAGGGCACCGTGTCATAGATGACCTGTCAGGACACATATAATACAGCTGAATATGGATAGCTAACTCTCTGAGCTTAAATACACAGACTAGACAAGACTAGTTAACTAGTTTGTAGTTTGTGTGCAGATGAACAGTGTTTTGATTAATCTGCACACACCACACTATGGCTACTTCTACACCTTTCATCTAAAAACACATATCTATTTGCTCTGTTCATGCCATGTGTTCACACTACAGGGATGTTTCAGAGCCCTTAAAGAAAAAGGAGACATTTGGATCGCTGCTGAGCCTGTTTTAGTTTGAAAACTCTGGGGTTTTGTTTTAGTCTGGATGGGGGGAAACGTAGACCTTTGGTAACGATGATATCCAAGTCAGTCAGTCTTATCATTTAGGTAGGTTTTGTGATCTTATCCTTGTTTGGGTTTTCCTCCAGGATGGATAAAGCTTCCGGTACCGCTTTAATTTAATACCACCATATTTGCTTTGCAACAATTCCAAATCTGTGTTTTTCTACTGCCGTTACCACCTTATGTGATATTTTCTCACTTTTTCGCCATTGCGGATCTTCTTCCAAACTGTTTTCTGCATTCTCAACTTATACATGATCCTTAACTGCAGTTTCATCCGAATGGGAGGGATTAAACTGACTCGCTGGGCTGGGCAATCCATCTTTATATACAGTTCCTGACCCACTACTGTGGATGCTATTAATAGACAAACTCACATCAAACACACACACACACACACACACACACACACACACACACACACACACACACACACACACACACACACACACACACAGACAGACAGATGAGATTAGCCTGTCGTTACAGCTGGCAGCATGAGCTCCATAGTTGAAATGATGCTAATGATCCACTTAGTACTGGTATTTGTTTTATGTCGGTTCAGTTCGTAAAACCCACAGAGCCCTAAAATCACACAGAGAAAGAGAGCAGTGTCTCCATGGTATTTCATGCTGCTAAGTTTACAGGCATGCCATCTAGGCCGAGATATTTCTGCATCTGTTGAGCAAATGTTTATAATGCAACACTTGTAAGGTTGGCAGGTGTCAAGCTACCAGAGCTTCACACAAATTTTACTGCTATGGTTGGCTTACTGTAAATGCATGCTGTTTGAATCCATTGTTCCTCCCTTCCTTTTGAACAGTCTGACTCTGCATCTGTCCTCTATCAATCTAAATAGAGAGAGATGTTGAAGAAATCCTTTATACATTAGGTCAAATTAGGGTTCCTCAACTACACCCTCATCTATGAGGAGGTTCGGCAGTGATATTTTAAGCCAGCTCTAGTCTTCATAATCCATGTTAAAATGCCTGTCCCAAAAGGCATTGCTTTTTTGTATTGGCTGAGGGCAGCAGATGGGATGACACAATGGTGAATTATTCCATCCAATGACAAATACACACACGCTGGCCACGTCCTTTGAAGGAGACGGCCCCCAAAATTTAACACAATTGTTACAATGTGCAGCCCTATGCCAGACTGTGAAGAACACAAGCTCCAAACTGGAAAACTTCACAGCCATGTAACAGAACACATCTTGAGATGTAGAAATTACTATTTAAGCCAATATTTTTGCCCAACAATAGCAACCATTCCAACAACACTTAGCAACAACAATGCCGCTTTCACAGCATTGTTAATAGGTGCAGTTTTTTAATTAAATACGGTATCATTAACTCCAATGAAGCATCACTGAGGCATTTGCATTTTCCTTTGAGTCTGGGTATGTGGTTTAAGAACACCTTCACAAATGAGTCATTGCTAAATTAATATTAGTATAATATACCCTCACAGTAGGAATACCTAATTCTAAATGCCTGATAGATCTATTCTGGGTGCCTTAGTGTAAGAAGAAAGCTTCCAGTCTGACTGTATCAAGCACCAGAAGTAGAAGGTTGCTGAGCTTCATGGCACCTGCCATTGTTACTGTAGCTGCTGAGTACATGATAATGTATATCCACTGGAATATGTAAGCACTGTAGAAGCATGTTTATGTAATAAAATAAACAGTGCTTTGTAGGACTGATGTAATCCAGCATGTGAATATGTGTCTTTGACGTTGCTGGTGTATCACGCTGTGCATTATACATACCGATGGTTACATAACTCAAGTTAATCATCTTACGAGACTTTGGTTCTATTGACGTCATATGTTGAAAAGAGAAACAAATTTTGTCTAATAGAATATGCACTGAGCTTGGTTGATGTCTAGAATTATAGTTTACATTTTTGTCAATGTTACTCATACTGCTCATTACTACAAGTCATATTAACACAATTTTTTTTATCATGTCTAGGGTGGGAAGTCTAATGTTATCTACAACAAAATTCTTAATGAAGAGCTATTCATCTCTTCAACATAGTTAATTTACTTTGAGCACAGGTCGCTGTACTGTTAACACTACGCTGTACTGTTAACACTACAAAACTTGCTGTGTCGGTAGCCTTGAATTATTTGTGTTAGATGACTGGTCAGCGATCGATCATTCACCAGGAGCCTAGCCTACTGGATATCTGGAATCTGCAATGCGTCTTTGAACAGTTCACACATCACACTCGAGCGCCAAGCCAACGCCTGTTTACCCCTGATTGGGGGCTTTTGTCAGGGAGCTCCATAAACTCCTTGTAAATAAAACATCAGGGCTAAAGTTGACTATAAGACCTTCAGACCACAGGGGGAGACTCCAACGTGGGGAATGCCAGTGTGATTGGGGTCCTATCGCAATCTAAAGGTCATTTAGGTTCATTGACTTGCAATAAAACAAAGATTCAAGACGCTATTAGGAAAATGAGCCCTCATCTGTTTCAAAAGCACAGAGGCTTTAGCTGAGACAAAAGCCTTTGTCAGGATCACAGCGCTCACTCTGCGGTCTGTAGAGACATCAGACTGGTTTATGACAGACAGGTCAGCAGGGGGTGGGCAGTGGGCTGAAAACATACTGTGCAAGCACACACACACACACACACACACACACACACACACACACACACACACACACACACACACACACACACACGGACATTCACTTACACCAATAGCTTTAATTGTGCACATGCCCATGTGCTTGAAAGTGTTTAAAGCACTAAAGGCAAGTGTGCATTGTGTGTAGAAATGCAGGCCAAATGTGGAGACAACAAACACACATGCTGCAGTGAACCCCCTAATGTGAGACCCATGACCTCTCTGTATGGGGACCCTACCCTGGTAAGAGTTTGTAGGTGTGAGCGAATGTGTGTGTGTCAGGGTTGCCAGGCACAGCATCACACCTGCCACTGGAATGAACTCCTAGATTGTTGGGGAAAGAGCGGGTAAAGATGGACACACACACAAAATCACTGTAAGTCAAATGAGTATTTGGGCTTAAAATTCAAACTTATTGACACATGATCATTTTAGTGCAAAGTTGGGCTACAGTACCACTAAATAGATACTTTTGTCTATCCACTAATATTCTTAAATATTTAATATCATTCGTCGTACTCCACCCAGTCCTAGTGTTAGGAATATACTGAACCTATCAGTGGATAGAAGATTATATTGCCGGAGTTGGATGTTTTTTTCCCTCGTGAAAACTCATCATCAAAGGAATTTGAACCACGACACATGTTACCTGTAAAAACAGAAAAAGAAAATACAAACCTGCGCAGCAGCAAGTCTACATGGGTGAGTGTTTGCTATACTTAAAATCCTTTGGCTAAAATATCACTTTAAATCCAACCACATGTGAATTCTTAGAGGTAAAAAGTTCAGCTAAACTTTAAGATATTTCTCCTGACACTTAAATGGCTCAAACTCTGGTATGACGCGTGAGAAGAGACACTTCAATCAAACTTTCCCCCTTCTTTTGATACATTCATGTGTTCAGAGGATGCCTGCCATGATTAGCTGACCCATACTTCAACTTTGCAGAGGCTGATGTAAACCCTCATACGTTGTGTTATAAATGTGTGACAATTACCCCCTTACTGTATTTACAGCTTATCAGCCTATACTGTCCACACCAGCATACATATGTAATTTCTCTTGAGTCTGGAAATCTTTATCCATGTTTGTGTTTGCACTGATCTTTATCTAAACTGCTCTGTTATTGAAATACATCGTGCCAAAGCTGTTGAGTCTTTTCAGGCAAATCATGCGTCTGTCAGAGTAAGGTTCAAGTCAAGCCTCAAGTCAAGTCACATCTAATAGCAATTACATCAAAGTCGCAAGATTCTTTTTTGTGACTTTAGGCCTCTACACTGTGCAATAACAGTGATCTCTGTTCATCTCATGCCACACTGTAAGAGATGGGCACAGTAAAATATTATGTCAAACTTTGCAATATCAGATTTGAGACGTGCACATAACAGTGCGTGTAATGTGTGATGATGAGAATTGAGAGACTCTACATTAGTTTCCATCCAAATGTAGCCCACATTTTACAAAAACTTCCAGAAAGTTATAGAATAGAAAAAAATGGGTGTCATACATTTGTGCCATAAAACCATCACAGAAGACGAACCCACATAGAGTTGATGTAGTTAAACGAGTCGTGGTAGAAAATGTGATGGCGCCATCTTTCATTTCTTTTTTGGATGATTGAGTCACATGCTAAGTCGTTTTCTGTTGCACTTATACAGTAAACCTACTGTCCGCGTAAGGCAAGCATAGAAACAATTTGGCAAGAATTTTCTTTTCAATTTTTCCTTAACTGTTTTTGTGCAAATTGAGAATCCACATAGCAGCAATCAAATTGTGATAGTTTGGTTTAAAAAATCTAACAGAATTAGCAGTCTGTGTTTAGTTAATGAAGGCCCAACAGTATAGCAAAGTGTTCTTGGACTTGGACCACTGTTCAATCAAAGATTAAGCCACATTTGTCTCATTTTCAGCCCCAAATTACACTTTGAATAGAAGCCTTTAAGGTTGACCACCAGTCAGTGGAAGTCACAAGTTTGCACTGTGTAGTGAGTCTCTGCTGCAGTATTGAGGTTTGATAGTCTCACCAGACGTTAAGCAAAGTCACTGATCACACTGATGGGCTGTGAAGAAGAAGACGTTCCATACAGTTCAGGTACCAATGAAAATATACAGTAGCACACACACATTGAGAACAACACGGTGCATGTCCCTGCCCCTTTCCACTCCCATCCTCTCAACTCCCACCCTTCCCTCCTCTCTTCTACCCCTCCCTCCTCACTCTCTTTCTCTCTCCCCTCTTGAATTAAGTCCATTATTCCTGCCTGCTCTCCCTCTGAGCACTTCTACTCCGCACAGCTCCTGTGAAAACTGTGTGTGTGTGAGAGTGAGAGAGAACTCCTTGCGTGTGTGTGTTAAGAAGAGTTTTATGTGTGTGCATAGGGGTTGTGTGTTTTTCTAAGTGGAGCTGGAGTGCAGCCGTTCATCAGTGGAGCAGACTGCAGACAAGGGAATACTCAGATCTCACTGCGCCACTTTTTTGTAACTCGCACCGGCTGCTTTTTGGACTTTTTTAAAAACTCACCGGACTGTTCGCATTGACGTGGGGCTCGCCGCTGCTCTCTTTCTCCCCTCCAGGCAAAAATTGCTATCCCTGGAATAACTGAAGTTTTCTTTTCCTGCTTTCTGAAAATAATTTAAATAAAATTTTTGATTATTTCTGAATAGAATTTTATCGATTTTTTTACTCCCCTTACACTTTTTTTTAATTTATCCTCCCAATTTATGGACTTAATTCAGACATGCTCAAGCCTGCAAATGGGTGCTTTGCAAGCACATAACGAGAGCTCAGTGAGTGCGTGTATGTGTAGGTGTGTATACAGCACTCTCAATACTGCGAGTATATAGTCAAGAGGGTTTGTCTCATATGGGCATTTTTGTTTTCTTTTATATTCCAATGGAAAGACTACGAGAGGTCAAACAGGTAAAGGCAGTACAGTAACTATGGGAACAGTCAGTGCTGTCAGAAGCACGTTGGGCTCAGGTGGACGCTGATCCTGACTCGGAATGTTCTGAACTCTTTTGGAATTTGGTTCCCCTGGAAACGGATGGACAGGTGAGTTAATTTTGAGTGCGGCTCATGCAGGAGCATTTAGGATCACTGCTTTCATCACTCACATGTTTTCACCATCACCAGTTAATGATGTGGCACCATTGGTTTTTGCAGTTTTCTGGCAAAAACAATTTGTGGTATTGATACTTTTATCACTGTGTATTCCAAGAACATTAAATCACAGAATAACCTCAGTGCATTACAGAGAATAAATCATGATGAACTAGTAATAGATAAAACGTGTTTTTCTCTGCATGATGTACTTGTGGCCTTATCTTGTGCAGCAGATACAGCAAACCCAAGTATCTTTTTACAAGTCATGTATGCTCCTTTCTCAGAGAACAGGGTTGAAATCTTCTCTGTCGTTGCATTTAGGAGAGTGGAGTGACTTGTCCTTCTTCAGAGAGGTGTTTGGAGCAGCTCCAGTCAGTAGACCAGAGGCTGCTCTGTAAGGTCCTGACTTACTGCTGCTCCTGGGTTTAACAAGGGCAAATGGCCAGCTACCAGCAGGCTGCCCTCGCCTTAGCGGCTCCTTCATTGTCTCTTTTTACGGACCTTGTTACACCAGACAAGAGGTTTAAAGCCTTCTTATGACCCTAGCGAAGCAGTTTTCCAACAGCATTTTTATATATTTCTTCCTTGTAATGTAGGCTATCAGGCTGTGAAGGCTAAACTGATAAAGTATTTAATAGATATCAGTAGTCCAGAGTAAGACAGCTCAGGTTTGGCAGGGTGCACAACTTTTACATTTTGGACACCAGCCAAGCAGGTTAAGTTAACTCCACTTTTCCCATTCAAAATTTGACTAGTGAGAATAATTTAGCCAAACTGAACAAATACTAGCCACGGGTTTGCTGGCTGGGAAACTTTCCATTGACGATGTTGGGCCAGATGGCTCGGTACCAGCGACCAGCAGAGTGCTGTAGCCTCCCTGGCTCCTTCATTCACTCTGTGTCTTTCAGAACAACTAAGCTCTCTAGCCCTGGATCGTCTTGCTTTCTCTTTCTCACTTTGCTTTTCAGTTTAAATCCCATAAAGACTGGTAGTCACTTTTGGCTTACAGCGGCTTCACTTTGACAGTTGTTGGTGTGAAACCTCCATTTACTCCAGTAACTTGCTTTGTGTCGAGGCCCTTCACTGAAAACAAGACTGTACGTCTAAGCCACAGTACACAGTCCCTTCATGTGACTGAGCTTTTTCTTTTTGTGTGCCTGCAAATCACTGTAAAGGCTTGTTTCAACTTAACATAACTTCACTCTTATGTCTGATTTTTGAATTTACAACACATAACAGTATTATCCTGTACTTAACCTTTAGTTTTGAAGTGGTCTTTCTTCATCAAACTTGGTTTCTTTTTCAAGGGAAATGAGGCACTGCTCATGATCTCATGTTTCAAACCAACAATACTGTAAAAGCTTTAGTCTTTTTAGTCCTCCTTTTTACATCCCTGCCTCTGCTCCCTCTGGAAATTGCTTGTGGAAGTCTGCAGTGTGGTGATGCGCAGCAACGTCACCCTGCATCACCTGCTCTTCTTCTCTTGCTTCTCTCTGAACGTTTGAGGCTTTTTGCTTTCGTGTGTTTTCATTTGTTAGGGATGAAGCAATCAGACCTGCAAGTCAAGCAGGTTTGTATCTGAACTGAACCAAAATACCACAATGTGTGGATGAATAGGTCAAACAAACACACAGGAGATCATATTTCGTGACCCAAAAGTTGACGTGACTTGTTTTAACTTGCGCAAAGTTATGTAACAGAGATTTTAACCCAAATCACAATATTTTCCTGAATAAAACCAAATAGTTTTGTTGCCTAAACCTAACCAAACTGTGAATGCGTCACATCGTTAACCAGGTGTTTAATAACTGCAATCGTTACGTTTGGGTGAGGATGTGTTGATCTGCTGCCCCTGGTGGCGCTAGTTCAGGAAACGCTCCTGCGGGTTGAATTAGAGAGTATACAGACGAAATGCAGTGAGTTTGAAGAACCAACGTTTTACATGCCTGTTGCACTATAGCACTTGTGAGGAAGACACAGACTCGTACTCAGTGCCTGAATGCTGTCCCCGACCTCCACCATCACAATAACATGCTGAACACAAACTCCTTCTTTAGTTGTTATTACCAACATCAACCCTAAAACCAATTCTCATCACTAATATAAATGGTTAACACCGTGGGGATAGAATAAAAAATGGAGGTTAGTCTAGACAGTGTGATGGATACGTAGCATGCACCCTGACACTATTATTCCTCTGTGTTCTGATATCATATATTATGAGTACTTTTTGTAGGATATCAGATTTAAGACAAATTCATCAACTTGTTTCGCATATCGGTACAATGCCAGATTGTGACATGAAACCTTCTTCATGAGTTGTATAAGAATAACATCATTTAAATCTTTGTTATGTGGTGGCTGGTGGCTGAAACACAAAACAGACACTTGCTTGGTGATTAAACCAACACTGACCAGTTCCACTTAAACCACTCCCCTCTGTCCTGTTTCCTCCTTCTCCTCTTTATCACTTTCTTTATTCTGTTCTTTTTTTTCCTCATCGTACCTCAACTCACTCCTGCTTTAGATAGTAGTATGTATCTGTCAATACTCAATTTAAAATGACAACTGACTGAAAGAATAAAAATAAAAAGCACATTCACACATGTATTGTTTTTATCTTTTCAAGAGGAACCAAGTGTGTGCACATCCAGCCAAAGCTAGTCACATGCAAGACAAAAAATATGTGCAAACACTGGTCTGCACACTGTCGGGCTGCAAAATCAATCGTTTATTAATTTAATTTAAAAAAGGCACCATTTTGGTCTTTAAGATAGTCCTCAGGCAAATGTAAAAAAAAAAAAGACTGGCTTATTTTCATCTTTTCACATGGATTGTACTTCCTTTATCTTTAACTTCACCCCCCCCCCCCCCCCCCCCCCATCAGACTAACTGGTGCGAAAGCCACCCGTAACCTGCTGCTTCATTTTGCTCTCAAAAGCTCAGAGCCCTCCCCTTCCTCCTCCTCACCCTTTTCGTCTCATTCTTCCTCTTCGCCCCTCCATCCTTCCCTCCTTCCTCCTTTCATTTCTCCATCACAGGGAGGCTTAGATTTGTTGGTCACAGGCCAGGGGAACTCTTTTCTCCCTGCAGGCGAAACAATTGACTCCTTTCTCTCCGTCACCTCTCTCCTCGCTCATTTTCTCCTCCATCCCTCCCTCCATCAAAATTCTTTATTTTTTTCGTGGGACAGGGCTGAAGTGCTGTAACGTCTGTATATTACTCAGTCCCTTCTCCCTACTGTCTCAACCTCTTGCTTCCCCCATTCTCTAACACTCTCTCTATCCATCTCTCTTTTCTTCCGTTTCAATTTCTAATAATCCTCCTTTTCTTTCTCCTCCACTCACCTTTTCTCATGGCTCCATAATGAGCTCATCTTCCAAATTTCCCCCCATCTCATACTTTTCTTCATCCATCCTTCTCTTCTTTCCCACCTTTTTCTCTCCTCTGCCTCATTATTTCTTTGCCACTCCATTTTTTCCTGCCGCCCCCCCACCCCACCCCCCGCTCTAACTATCTCATTTTGCCCTTCTTGCTCCCTCCTTTTTATCCCTTCAGTGCCCTTTATATTGCCCCTAGCCCTCGGACCATTCTAATAGCTTTATTCTCTATGGTTTTCTCATCCACACCCTTCCTCTCCCTGTCTCCGTCTTGAATCTCCCTCTCTATTTCTCCTTCATTGTTTGTAACTTTGTCCATCTCCTCTTTTCTAACCTGTGGTAGTGGAGGGCTACAGGTTAAACTGCTGATATCCATTCATTCATGACTGTGTGCTGTACAGTAAGGTTGCACTCTAACCTCGCTGTGAGAAGCCTGTCTCACCCTGGAGGCGGGAGGGAGTCTTTGTCTGTCTGTGTCTATTTAGGCTGGTTTTTGACAGAATAGCTTGCCCCAGCCCCCCCCCAAAGAATCTCTCTCTCTCTGTCTTTCTCTTTATTTTTAATCCACTCCATCTTGGCATGCTGCTGCTCCATGTCTATTGAAGCTGAAGTGAATGCAAGTGTCAGCAGGCCCAATGGCTTTTTTTTTATTAAGATGCATTATGGAGCATGCAAGTAGTTTGAGTATTTGTGTGTGTGTGTGTGTGTGTGTGTGTGTGTGTGTGTGTGTGTGTGTGTGTGTGTGTGTGTGTGTGTGTGTGTGTGTGTGTGTGTGTGTGTGTGTGTGTGTGTGTGCGTTTGTGTGTGTGCGTGTGTGTGTGTTTACAGGTCTAAGTGCTGTGCTTGTAGATGAGTATATATGCTCCCATACGTGCATATAAATGTGTTTTCCCCACTCAGAGGTCTGGGATGGGACAAGGATGTGTGAGGAACAATAATGTTCAACTCACAATTGCAAATTTAGAGAACACACACACATGCTGAGACATACACAGCTCGAGGGAGATTCAGAGGAACAATGGAACTGGCCATTCCTTTTATAGCAGTCGGCAGGAGTGTAAGGGCTTCACCGCTGCCCCTGTCACTTTCAGGGACTGTGACGTGAATTGTATGTGTGTGTATGTGTGTGTGTGTGTGTCTGCGTGCGTGCGTGCGTGCGTGCGTGTGGGTGTTTCTCTCTGTGTCACGGAGCTGCAGCTGACGAGAGCACTGACGTCCTCCTTGAAATACTGCAGCATCTTTGCAGCTCAGTGCAGAACCTTGAGCTCACACAGAAACATCGTCTTTCATTCGGCCTCTCTCTCTTGCTCTTTCTCACACACACACACACACACACACACAAACACACACACACTCACACACACACACACACACACACACACACACACACACACACACACACACACACACACACACACACACACACACACACACATACATACAGTACATAAATGGATTTTACACAAATAATGTCTTACTTGACATTGGCTGGGAGGAATGTGATGTTTTCTGCTGTACACCTGAATTCAGCAGACTAAATCTATAAATGTATCCAGACAATTCACACCTCACAACACCTCTTTGTACACTTCTGAAACAGTGGGTTGTGGCAGAAACTGTTCAAAGCTTGTATGTGCGCTTTTGTCCATTCACATGTGTGTGTGTGAGTGTGTGTGTGTGTGTGTTTACATACTGCAGGGTTATGTGGGAGTTTATGTTCCTGCTCAGCTCTGTCCTGTTGTGTTGTGGCCTGGGAGCCATGAGCTTATGAGAGCTCTCCTGTCTCCACGCCTCAATAGTTCCATTATTCATAAAACTCTGTGCCAACAGCCTTGACGGGCCTGTGTGTGTGTGTGTGTGTGTGTGTGCGTGCGTGTGTGTGTGTGTGCGTGTGTGTGTGTGTGTGTGTGTGTGTGTGTGTGTGTGTGTGTGTGTGTGTGTGTGTGTGTGTGTGTGTGTGTGTGTGTGTGAGAGAGAGACTGTATAGAGTCTGTGTGCACATTCTCATCCTTGTGTATTTCACATGTACTTAAATTTGGAAATTAATGTAGATGAATGTGGTCAATATTTGGGGGAGTTATTGTAATATTTTGTTTTTGTAAATTCAGTATTCTTTACAGATGATTGAAATGATGGCTGTGGTCAAACTTCAACTCTAGTCAAGTCGAGAAACAACTTTTTACTACAGTTTCAGTATATTTAGAAGACAGGTGTTACCTTATATTACAGTATCCCAGAGGCCGATCACATCGCTAACAGAGTTGAAATGGGAAACTTGGGTTTTAGCCCATATGTGGCTGCAAGACTTGCATTATTTATATGGGAGCAGTTGAGTCAATTTGGCACACATGGGCTTCTTTAAGCATTTTGAAGCTTCTTGATATATTGCAACTGTCATAAAACGAAAGATAATATCTGTTCATGATATTGCCCCAGTCACTGACAGACAGATCCAGTTGGAAGGACTGATAAAGGTAATTGTTTAGGAGGGAGAGGAGAAGCAAAGCTAGAAAGTGAAAAGCAGACTTGTCTGCCTGTTACTGACTGAATGCCAACTGTGAGGTGTAATATAATAAAAGAGACTGTTTCTACTGAAAGGCCTTATTGTTACGGCTGACCACAGAGTCCGAAGTACTGAAAGGGGGCGTGTGTGAGTGTGTGTCTGTCCCGTGCACTATTTACTACACAAGAATCATATAGGCTTACAAACCAGCAGTGACCTAATTCCTGCTTCTGCTGCAGTTGTGAGTGTGGTTTGTGTGGCACAAAGTTATTGGGGATTTTTCCGAAACAATAACAAATCTGTCACATGTCTTTAAAGTTGACTCCAGTTCTCAAATGATCTTATTTTTCTATACTCCCTGACCACGCTCAATTGACTGCAAGTCCCCATGTACTCCGTAACAGAGAAACTGTGATTACAAAAGCCATGTGTAAACAAGATAATGTCATTTATCTGCTACTATGTAATTCAATATTGACATAAAATCTCTTGACAAAACCAAACTGTTTCTTTTGCTTCTCATTGGTGGACTTGCCCACATGTGACTTTTGCTGAGCACCAAATGCTTGTATCCATTCATACATCCATCCACGTCACTGTCAGCTCATTAGTCCTCAGCAATGGAGAGATCTCATCTGGTGACACCGTCTGCCAGTGTGGAGAGAGAGAGAGAGAGAGAGAGCGAGAGAGAGAGAGAGAGAGAGAGAGAGAGAGAGAGAGAGAGAATGATAGAGAGAGAGAAAGAGAGAGAAAGAAAGAGGGGGAAGCCACTTTGAGTTGGCAGTTCTACAGACATTGGGAGATTGTGCTTGGCTTGGCAGTGGACATGGCATATCTCTATCACACACACATGCGCACACACACACACACACACACACACACACACACACACACACACACACACACACACACACACACACACACACACACACACACACACACACACACACACACACTCTTCATCACCATGGTCAGTGTGTGTGTTTTGGATGAGTCTTTGTGTAATGTGAAGAGATTATAGTGTTGTTGCCATAATGGAGGCTGGCATTTACACAGCCTGGCAGGGGCATCAATCTGACTCTGACTAAATATACCTCAGACGCCACTGTGTGTGTGTGTGTGTGTGTGTGTGTGTGTGTGTGTGTGTGTGTGTGTGTGTGTGTGTGTGTGTGTGTGTGTGTCTGTGCGCAGGGGCATCCCTGGCTCATGCCCACATATGCTTAGTAGTGTCCATTTCTAAATCCTCTCCTGTTTTGTCTCTAATTTTAGGTCTCTATGCCCATGTGAAACATTTTTGTCCCTTCTTGGACGTGAGAGGTGAACACGGTCGTCCTTCACGAGAGGAGCAGTGAATCTGCCAAGAGAGACTCTTCTCAACCAAGGAGGTCATTATAAAGATTTCATTGAATATCAAGAACTTGAAAAGAAGCCTGGAAGAGTCTGAAGCTGTGCTACAAGCAAACAAGAAGAGGTAGCTTGAAGAGCCGAGCTTATTCTGAATCCTCGTCAAACAGGACTAAGCCCAAACCAGTCCAAAGACAGGTGGACTGCATCTAATATACAGATAAAAGAGATTTGGTTTTGCTCTGAACCAGACGATAATAAAAGAATATACCACAATTATTGGGCATTAATGCTAAGTGGAATCTAGGCTGAAATACAGCTGAAAAACCACAATAAAGTTTTAGGTGGACTTTGTAAGTGAAAGACTTCAAAGCGTGCCAAGATGATGACCATGATGATGATGATGGCGGCCATGATGGTCACCTGCAGCTCTCTGTTGCTGCTGGGTTTGGCCGCCGCTCACGCATCCTCCAGCACTATGACCCGCACTTCCTCTACATCTTCCTCCTCCTCCTCTTCCTCATCGTCCTCCTCCCCCTCCTCCTCCTCACCACGCATGAAGCTCTCATACAAAGGTAAGAGTCACTGATGATGAAAGTTGAAAGGTGTCTGTCTAAAGATGGCAAATTCGACTTCGATGCAGTAGAGTTTTTGTGTCTTTCACTGCACTCAATGTGCACACACTAACTCACATAGACACACACTTTATCATGTTTCATGTGAGATTCCGCTCTATCCTAAACAGTTCTGAACAGCAGCCAGCTGTAATTTGTAGTTGCTATGATTTACAGCCATACACACACACACACACACACATCTTAAACACACAGTGGCAGGGTTTTGTGTTTCATCTCAGGCATTGTAAGTTAGAAGAAGGCAGCTCAATGCCCAACACAACCACATAAACCAGGGATGTGTTCCATCATTGAAAGCTGGCAATTACAGCCCGAGTGAACTCACCAAGGACGTGAGGCTCGCCGAAGGCTGTCTGCCCAGCTGAGATATGTTCGCCCTTTAATTCAGGCTGAAGGTAACATGTGGCACACAGAATGGAAAGACAGCAGAATATTTTGGTTTTAGTTGACACATGAAGGACTAAAAGAGATCCTAATGTATCACAGAAATGACTTTTGATTTAATTCAGCCTGCAGGTAAGCAGAACATGGCCAACAGCAGCAGTCTGTTTGTCTATCAAGTAGAGTACTTAGTTATGCCTGACTGATGAACAGGTTTGTTGTAATAAGCTAAGTAATGAACAGGATAATGTGAAGGTGGTCATTATAACTCTTTCATGTAGGAATTCAAGTCCCAGAGGAACTCTTTTTAGCTACCCTAGCAGCTCAAGGGATGACGTGAAGTGTGTTGTTAGCATGATACAATGCAAATTCTGGTATTTTGAACAAACATCATAAACATACATTATCTCGCTAATATATTGTGACATACTGGACGTCAGCCTGTTAGTGTAATATAATCATTTTAACATGTATCAGAGGACAGGTGCCTTAAACAAGTGTCATTGTCAGTACATGTATCTTCTTTGGGCCCAAGGTGATTACCACCACAGCATAGTGGCACTGAATAAAAACACATTTGCTGAAAACTGCACGTTAATACAAAACAAGCAGTAGACCTACAGTCCCTGATGTCATGTAGGCAGATGTTGGGTGGCGTCAGAATCTTAATAAAAGTTTTAAATTACCATTAGAACAATGGCAGACTAATAAAGCCATTTTAAAGTCTAAGCAGAGAGGGCCTTGGTCTAGTTTTCTTGAGCTCCCAGTTTTACATCAGGCCAGCAGGGGTGGATGACATCCCTTTATTTCTTCAGCATCTCAGTCCAAGAACACAGTTTTCTTTTTTCCAAGGACTTGGGGTAACTATTATAGCTTAAGTTTACAAACACAAGCTGAAATTTCCTGGGCACTGTTCCCCCCAGAATTTATTCTTGCCAGTTTGGAAACAGCAAGGCCACTCATTTTTTCCACTGAAACCAACATAGTGTCATAACTGTCAGAAGAGTTTGTCCTGCCTGTTCACTAGTCACTGGCCTTAGGACACAGCCCAGAAATGCTATTTAAATACTAAAACTAATTAGTAATCTTCTTTATCAACCATGTGACTTGTTGCAGCCCTGTGGCCAATAACTGATTTGGATCTGACGACTCTGATGACTTGAGGACAAAAGAGTCAGCATGCAGACAAGGGTCATAGAAAAAGCATTTGTTTCTATTTTGCCTAACTGTTGACAGCGCAATGTGAGTTGAAATAGTGCGGGAGAGTTTGCTTGTTGCAAGCCACAGAGGAAGATTTATGTTCAGCTCATTCGGCCCGACATAACTCACAATGAAAGATCAAACAGAAACAATCCCAATCGTGGTTCATAAGTTGGACAACCCTGACTGGACTCTTGCAAAGTTTTAACTGAAGGTTTCTGGTCTATTTATGTGTGTACGGAAGATGCAGAGGACTAATTACCGGTTGTGGAAGAAGTACTCCTATCTTTTACTTTAGTGAAGGTGGAAATACCACAGTCTAAAATATTTAATTACAAGTAAACGTCCTGAATTCAAATGTAAATACAAGCTCCTAAGTATAAGCATAACACTTCACTCTAAGTATCAGAAGTAAAAGTACTCATCATGCATAATGGCTTCTTTTAAGGTGTTATACCATTATAAAATATTATATTATTCAATTTCATCAGTAACAAAAGATACATGTAAGAGCATTTTAATAGTTCCTCAATGTGAAGCCAATTTTTGATTTATTTATCAGGTAGTAAAGTACTGCATGATATAATTTAAAAGTAACTATTAGTTAAAGCTGTCAGATAAATATAGTCCAGTAAAAGCGTACAATATTTGAGTGAATGTACTTTGTTACATTCTTCCACTGCCATTTACTGTATACATTAACTGGAATTGGTTGTGTGTTGTAAAACTATGGGATGCCATCAGTACATATACATCACATGTAACAGAAGACAGATTAAGAGGCACTACCCTCTATAATCCCGTACATCTGTGCGCTTTCAGAGTTGCAGCAGTTCCATGGAGTGCGGCGGTTTGAGCTGGAGCGCTCCTGCTGCTTCAGCGCTCTGCTGTTGGATGAAGAAAGAGGCCGCCTCTTCGTCGGTGCCAAGAACTTCCTGTTATCGCTATCACTGGACAATATCGCCAAGCAGGAACACAAGGTTGGTCAGAACTAAAATCGAGAAGAAACCACAATAAATCGGGGAGTATTTTTGTTGGGCAGACAACATGTTAAATCTTAATAAATAAAATATTTAACTACCCCACAGCACAATAAAAGCATAAAATATGTGGTGATATGGAAAGTTTGTTGATTACTCATGACTCAGCCATCACTTTACTGTTTTAATAGACTGCAATGTGTTTAGACATTTTCATGAGCTCAGGGTGCAAGACAATCTAATCATAATATATAATATATTAACCGGAATTGGGCTTTAATTAGACACCTTATGTGTGAATTACTTTCTTACTTTAACTTGCATTACCCACAAACTAGACCGAGGAGTTTATGCTGGTCGCAAGATTGTATTTACAACGAGTGCCATGTTATCTGGTTCCTAAGAATCATGTGTTAGTGTTGTCAGGACACACACACTTAATGAGTTGGTTTTTATGTGGACTTAAAGGCATGGAAGAAAGAGAAATATTCAAAAACTGTGGGCATGCTCCAAACACGCTCCTTTGGAAATTACGCAATCATATTCTTGCACATCTGAGACCACTCAAGTGAGCGGCTTCACATTAAAGAAGAGAAGAAATGTGGACTTAATAAAGAAAGGTAGAGAGTTGAAAAGAAAGCATTTATCCCCCCAAAAATTTGATTGATATCTTAAAATACTTTGACTGAAACATCTGCCTTCGGAGTATGCACTATAGAACCACTGTAGACTTGAATATACATTGTTTATGTATACACACACTGGCCAAATTACCAAGTGCACAATAGACACATAGTATACAAAAAAAATACAGCCCACTACAAACATCTGTTCACAGCTGCTTGGAGTAAAATACATGCTTGGGGAGTCAGATGCATGAATCCTCTGTTGTTTTAGGTACATGGTTGAGTTTGATTTATGACCTGTGTGCAGATTTACCATAGCTCAGGATTTTTGTCAGTGCAGTGGCCGTCATTTTTCTTTATAATGAGAGGGGAGGATTCGGAGGTAAGGATAGAGGAGATGGTTGCAGATGGGAAAGGACAGTGTGGAAGAGAATGAAAGGAAGAGAAGTTGGACAATATGGAGAGGCTGAAGGGAAGTGACATAAAAAACAATACTCAGTCAAACCTCTTTGTGTTTCATCTGAGCTGTGGTATGTTCAAGGGCCTTTTATTCATCGAGGGGACCGCTTGTTAATTTTAGTGTATAAAAGTTAAATAATATTAAGTATCAAAATGTACATCAATACGACATTAAGTTAGTAAATTAATCCAGATAATGAATTTAGATGTCAACCACAGGATCTGACCTTTCCCCCCGCTGTGTTTCAGATCTACTGGCCTGCTCCCGTCGACTGGAGGGAGGAGTGTAACTGGGCCGGCAAGGATATTACTGTAAGTCTCTTTACACCACTTCACCTTCAATACAACCTGATCTATGTATTAGTGCATTCCATATCCTCCAATATGAAATGTAAAGACCAGATTAACCAAAATCAAAAGAGTTTTCTGCAACAAATCGACTGTGTACTGTATAAACCATTGTGCATTATATAACATTTTTTTAAAAACACTCTCGTCATTAGACCCCAGATATCATATATTACGCACATTGAGATGAACAAGATGTCTGGGGAGCTCCTCGTGGAAGACTGTCCTTCCCTACCCAGCACAACACAATACTACCTTTTAATCCACTGGAGTCATGGGAGTTATCACAAGATAGAAACACCATGTTTAAACAGATAACATGTAATAATAGGTGCAACACTCCTACTTTTGCGCCTGCCCTGTGGTGAGATCACTTCCTCTAAATCACTTTGTTTTAAACCCTATCTGACTGGCTTTAGTGTGCGTTCTGTGCCTTTATGAAGTAAACACATTTCTTAAACTCCATGCACTGGTGTTTAAAACTTCAATTTGGTTAAAGAATTAGATAAACTCACTTAGCACTGCCAGATTCCTGAGAAATCAGATTTCTTGGCTGTGTACATTTCTGAGTTTAAATAAGAGTTTTTACAAGAGAGCATGTGCATCACAGAGTTTACAGAGGCAAGTTCTGCTGGTGACAGTGATGAAACGGGACGTTAGGAAAGATTGAAAGTATTGCTTCCTTGAATGATTTAATTAAGGAGTAATCAAACACAAGAGTTTTGGCTGAACTGCCTTTACCCTTGAAATTAATATAATGTCTCTGTATCAGCATCTGGGGGGCTAAGACATGGCCAATCCCCTCTCCACAGTCTGCAGAGCTGCAGAGTTTGGAAATGTTGGTTACGGGGACAGAGGGGGGAGTAATTTGGTTTTCTGATGAAAGCTGCCTCCAGGTTTTTTGGCTATAGCCTAAACACCCACATTCAAATGAATGGGAGGACTTTCAACGTCTGATTTTGTGTGAATGCAGTTGTCAAACTGAAACTGGCTTTTAGAGGTTCTTCATTCTCTCTCCTCTAAATCCGTTTCACAGCTCTCACAACTGTTCAATATAAGATTAAGCCATGGATCCAAACTAAGGTTGGACTCACAGGAGGAATCTGTTTATTGACTCACTGCATAAACACGTGTAAGGTGCAGTGTATGTTTAACCTTTATATAATAAGGGAGGCACAGTTGATTAAAAGTGCCCTTTTCAGCATGTGTAAACGTATTAAATTGCAGTAATGAAACACACGATGTCATAAGATCTAATTAAAAAAACCTTATTATAAAATCCTTAATATAAAGTCATCCGTGTGATTGTTAATGCGGTGAGTGTGCAGGGAGGGCCCTGCTGGTCAGCGTACACGATTGAACTCATGACCTACTGTAATGTTCTCCAGACTGTTTCTCCAAACATTGGCCATCGTGCTAACTCCTTCCTTTCATTGGCTGCCGAAAAAAAGTTTTAAAATCAAAAGAGGAACTTTAGTTTCTAAGAATATGTTGAGTAAATAGTGTATTTGATAATTATGTGTCTAAATGTGATGTATGTGGATGGAGTCTGGGCAGAGAAGGCTCGGCTTCACTGACCGACGAGTAGAGGCCACCAAGTGCCTATAGACCACCCAGGATTACATTACACACAATTAGCTAACTTATATATGTGTGTGTGTGTGTGTGTGTGTGTGTGTGTGTGTGTGTGTGTGTGTGTGTGTGTGTGTGTGTGTGGTTACAGTAACTTCCCATCAATGCATGCGGACATGCCACAAATCTGCTTCTTTATACTGTATTCAAATCTTTAACAGTGTGTGTATACATTTGTTCATGTATGTTTAAGTATCCAACGTGTGTGTGTCGTTTCTTGAGTGTGTGTAAAACAAACCCTTCATCAGTGTGATTACACAGCTGTAGCAGACAGACAACGAGCTCCATTCATTCAAAACCCCAAGCTCCAGTTTCACCTGACCAGGAGTCTGTCTGAGTGTGTGTGTGTGTGTGATCAGGTTTCTGTGTGTATATGTCCTATGTGTATGTGTGTGTGTGTGTGTTTGAAAGAGTAACAGTGGTGAAGAGGAGTCGCGGAGAGAATAAGTAAAATTGCTTCAGAGGAAGAAATAATCTGGGTGTGGAGGAAGAAAGAGATAAGAAAATAAAAAAAAAAACTGGGGGAACTTTAAAGACAAATGTTGCATTGAAAGGAGTTTTTCCCTGGTCGGTCGTTATTCCTGCCTTTCTGGTCTTTGTAATGTTATTTTTATCCTTTGTTAAACACTGACTCCCCTCCTATTCCTTTTGACTTTTAGTATCTTTGTGAATACTCACCCACACACTGAGAACTGAGCTGACCTCACACCGTTGACCCTAATTACAGAGAAGTGTTTCCCTGTAGGAAGAGGCCAACGGCTCTCTCCCCCACTGGATCTCTTCTCTTCTGCATCCCTCTCACTCTTTTCCTGTCATCTTCTCTTCCCATGTATCTCATATTAAGTCTTCTCTGAAAACCAGAAGTTTTTAATGTTGTTTGCGACCCCCTTCAGTCCTCCCATCATCTATCTGTGGCGTCAACCGTGGGAATCTTTTCTATACAGTCTATGATTTCTTCTCATGCAGTTACCCTCATATCAACCTTTTCACTTTTAGATCTTTATAAACCTTTAAACCTGTAATGTTTGCTGCTAGTCATGCATGTGCTGCATGAAACACATTATAACATAATTTACTGTACTTACAAACACAAGAAGTATTAGGGAGCGCTTAATGTGCTGTGAATAAGCCAAAGTATTATATATTTACACTACACTTTAGTGACTTTCTATCACATTATTACTCTTTATTAGAAGTGTCTTCAGGACACAGGGGTGGTGCCTTGGAAAACAACACAGGGATTCAATCTCTGACACGGTTGGTTTTATTTTGGCCGGACACTCCATTGGGGCTACACTACTACATTTTCATTTAAAAACTCATATCTTTTGCTATCTTCTGCATAGCTTTTAAGCCCCGTGTCAAAACCGCTTTGGAATTTCCGAGACCCTGAAATGACATTTGGAAACTCTGCTAAGCCTGTTTTAGTTGGAAAACTCCGTGGTTGTGTTTTAGTTTAGACGGGCAGGAATAGACACTTTTTGAAATAACTCTTAAGGGTTCTCAGCCTGAATATCCATTTTATTATACAGAATTCTTTAACTTAAACAAATCGAAGATATAGACAGCGATTCAGAGGTCCGGACGCAGTCTCACTTCTGGTATGGTGGGGACAGAACACTTTAATACAACCAATTTACTCACTATGCACTGCCAATTGTTTTAGACTGTAATGCAGCTATAATAAGACACCAGCATTTGCTGGGTTGTCTGACATTTGGTCCTGTATATTTCCATATTTTGTATTACATGCATTCAAAAAAACTTAACAGCAGTGCTTCCTCAAAAAGGAGTTCTCCAGCAGAGTACACTGTCACGGTAGCTCAACAAATACACAAAAAGGCTTTGGAAGTTGCCCACATAAAGACAAGTAATAAACACTTCATCACTCACACACACACCCATAGACCGCAGAAAAGCCACCTAACATGCACACGGATACACGAACACAAACACAGACACATGCACATAAACACAGTCAGACAGTAGCAGTAAACAGTTGATAGTTTCCCCAGACACTTAGTCTGACTCAGCACTCTGACTGTAGAGTTGGAGCCATATTTAAACCTACAAAAGTGATGGATTGTGTTTACGCTGTCATGTTAGCACCAGTTAAAATCCATTGACCGACTGAGCAATTGTGAAAAAACAACTGAAATTGCCCACACCACTAAAAGCACTAACAAAAGACCTACATTTAGTCATTTAGGTGTAAGGACCGAAAGTTCCCTAGAACCCTGAGGGACTTAACGCTGAAACTAGTGAGCAAATCAGCTTAGTGCACTAAAATGTGGGAATATGAAGCACCATGCTTTAAAACCACCAAGCATAATGATTTGGCTTTCACTGTGTTTACGTAGCAAGTAAATCAGTGTAATTCATCACTCTGTGGGCATTTATTTTAAACACGGTTACTGAAATCACAACTACTAAACAATTCAGCCTTTCCATCAAAGTAATACAAAAAAAAAGGTAATCCTGCACTGCCTCAATGGGTTCCTTAGTGACATTATTATAGCTGTACAGTTTGTAGAAGGTCAGAGTCCAGAAATCATTCTGCCGAAGGAGAAACATGTCAGCAAATGTCAGCGCTGCTACATTGTCCTGTTCAGCAGAAGCAATCAAAGGCATTCCTGGGATATTACACTGTGCTGCGTTGTGTATCTAATGGCTGTCGACTGCGCGCCATCGTTCTGTGTGTTCAGTCAAAGGCTCTCAGCCATTAACTTTATTAAAGTTTGCTGGACCACTGGGACTCTTTGCTCTCAGACTCAATCAAAACCGAGGAAGAAAAATAAACAGCAGCTCTGTTTCTATCTAAACTTTTATAATGATGCAATAAAGTAGCTTGAAATGTGCGTTTGGATGAAAAGTGCCAGTGCCAGTAAATAAAATGTGAAACCCGTAAACCATAAATGTGAAAAATGAAGGAGGTTGTTCTTAAAATACGTCCTTTTTCTTTTTTTTCTATGGATCATTAAAATATATTTGCCATATTGAATAAATCGCATATTTTATAACTAAATTCGGAATACTTGAATGAGACCTAACAGGAGACAGACAGAGATGGAGATAAGAAGCAGGAAATGGCTGAAATAATATATATTTACATCGGGTTAATCATTTCTAGAATGGAAAGGTTCATGGGAGAAAGGGAAAAAAAGACGTCCACTGAGGAACAATACAGCTTTATAAGACAAGAAGGCAAGACCAAAAGCTCAGGCTGCAGTGAGGTCACAGCTTGCATTTTGTTCACTGTTTCAACTAATGAGTCAGTGGTAGGTCAAAGGTTAGCCAGTGAACCCTCAAATGCCCACACAGACACACACACACACACACACACACACACACACACACACACACACACACACACACACACACACACACACACACACACACACACACACACACACACACACACACACACACACACACACACACACACACACACACACACACACACACTGAGGAGTGTGATGACTGGCATAATTCACCTCCCTTGTTCTCCTCCTTCCTATCTGATCTTTTCAAGGTCTTTCAAGCATATTCTCCCTTCCTACCTTTTCTTTTCCTGCTGCTCTCTTTCTCTTTTGTCACATAAAAGAATTGACTTTGTCAAACTACCGATCTGCTGACTTCTTCACCTTCCTCTGCCCTCTGACACACACTCACACACACACACACGCACACACACTCACACACACACACACACGCACACACACACACACGCACACACAAACGCACACACACACAAACCCACACACACACAGGGCTTAAAATACAAAGGGAGTAATATTGAGTAGGAGCTCTTGCCCTGCATCCACACACTGGGAATTATGGAGAAAAGCATGAATAAAACTTAGTATTATATTTCTGGAAGCTGGTGAGATGTGTATTCTAGACTGTGTGTTCATTCATTGAGTAGCTGTATGTGTCAGCCCTAAGGATGGAGTCAAAAAAGTGAAGTGCTCCTTTCTTTCATCAGAAACAGAGGTCTCCTATGTTTGTCAACAGCATAATCGGCCTGTCAATTGGTCTAACGCCTATACATGTGCACAAACACACACACACGCACATACACACGCACACACCTAGAAACATACGTAGAAGCATGCATGTAATCACACACCAAACAACCCCAACTCTAACCCCCAAGCGGTTTTCAAAGGCTGAAAAGCAGGCCTTTGTTCTAAACCACTAAGGGTGGTGTGTGTGTGTGTGTGTGTGTGTGTGTGTGTGTGTGTGTGTGTGTGTGTGTGTGTGTGTGTGTGTGTGTGTCAGGCCTAATGAGCCACAATTCCGCTTGCCACTGTTTTCACAACCTGGCCTGTCCGTCACCCTCAGGTAGGGCTGAAATACAGAACAGACACATAAAGAAAACATTTGATGTAAGAGAATAAATCTTTAGATAACTTTTGTGAAGAAAAGGGAAAAAAATGGTAACGTTACTATAAACCTCTATCCATCCTTTCATAATTTAATATTTATCTGTAAAGGGTAATAAGCAAAAGTAATTTAAATTTGGTTTGAAATATGCAATTAACACAAAGATCATAGAAACACAACAATGACAACAGCAAACACTATAGTGGAGCCAAAACAGTTCTACCATCTAGGACACAATTGAAAGATTGCACACAGGGTGATTGTTCAGCGACGCATGTCTTTATAAACCTCTTCTCCAGTGGCCCCCGGGGGTCCAACTGTGTCTGTAAGTTGATCGGCAGACAGATGTCATAGTAGCCTGTCTAGGGAAAAGTAGACAGTCATTTTAGAGGGGAAATAACTTGTTTTGTAATGACACACAGACGATTGAACGCATCATCGTAGCTCATCATAGTCAACACACCTGAAGATATTATTATGTAACTGTATTCATGTTGTGGACACTTAAGGTGTAGTTGAAAAACCGGCCAATCACCTTAAAACCTGATATTAAAATCAGAATCAGGCTGGTAAAAGAATGCCTATCATCCAGTCTGTGTGAGTGAATCTTTCCTCTAGCTGCCTCCTGAGATCTAGTTTCTTGTAACCTGACTCCGAGATGGACAGATGTGAGTGTAGGTCAATAACCTGCTGTCTACTTGTCTGCTTTCTTGTCAAGAGTTAGACGTGAAGCACCATATGACTCTCACAACTGCATGCTAAATGCTATTGCATCAACGTTTCCCTAACTGTACCAAAGTTTTGATGGATGTGTTTACATTTTAAGATGTTTGGTTCATTAGTCTACGTAAACCATAATACCAACGTCAGTAAGCCACTTCCTTCCTAATTACGCAGGGATCTTTGTTTTCTTGCTCTAGCTCTTTGGCATTAAAACAATTGAAAATATTCAGATGGTGTGTTACGGTCACTGATACACAGCAAATGTCCATGTGTTATGTACAATATACCATGTAAGTTTAACTCATTGCTCTACTGACTGGTGTGTGCGTTTGGTTGGAGGTTTATATGATCATTTTAGCCTTAGTAGACACACACATTGTAGGCATATGTGTGTACAGCCAGGACACAAAGACTGTCACAACAGGGTGCTGGAGGTGGAGCTGGGGACTGTTGTCACAGGCAGACAGGGTGAGAGGAGCTATGTGAGGAATGTACATCACTAAACAATGAGAGAGTCCAAGTTTTGTTAGTCGCTCTTCGAGTTACTGGAGGGGGGGTTCTCTCGTTGTCATGTTAACTTGTTTAACTGTAGGTCATGTCCGTGGTATTTTTTATGGGGATTCTTAAGGTTTAAGTGACCCAAAGTGACACTGTGCCTTTAGATAAATAAATTAGTTTATTTAAAGGAAAATCCCACCAATATCTTTTAGACTAGAATATTTGAATGTAATCATTATAGACCGATAAATGTACATAAAAATATTCCGTATTTCCTTACCAGAGTTTTATCTTTGCATGTGTACAATGATTTCAAGCAGGATTTACATGATGCATGAAAGGAAAACAAGAAAGATCCAAATCAATTAAAATATTTTTTGCTATTCATAGGTAAACTGAAACTGTGTTTCTGTGTGTGTCTTTCAGTCGGACTGTGTGAACTATGTGAAAATTGTGCACCACTATAACCGCACCCACCTTTACGCCTGTGGTACCGGGGCCTTCCACCCTACCTGTGCCTTCGTGGAGGTGGGACACAGGATGGAGGTGAGGAATACACAAACACACACAAACTGCTGAACTGCTATAATTTTAGTTTTCCTTGTTTAAGTTCATCATAGCATCTATAGTCTACAGAGACTTTATCTCAAACACCATTTGTTTTAAATCAATTTTATAGCTATAATGCATCAATTATGAGTCATGCTGCAATTAAACTGAGGGTACTTAAATCGCTGCTTCCTTTGTTTGTTCTCATCTGTGCAAACAAGCAGTTATTCAAACTTAGACACGCATACAGGAAACCTCAGTCCTCTGACAACCTGTGAGAACACAGTCCCGACAAACTGCAAGAAAGAACCTTAAAGCACAAGATTTATGTGTATAAAGAGGTAAATGTTGACATCCGATATCCAGCAGTGGCTCAGGCTCGGAAATTTTAGCATAGCAAAATTGATTCAAGTGAGCTGGAGTCTGATACAGATGCTGTAAAAAAGGTGAAATATGGCAGAGTTCAGACAAATCCATCATGCTTAGCTCAAATTCTCGGTTTCAAATGAGTTTTGAGTCCCTCACTATGTCAGAACCTGAAACCTGAAATCTCAACCCAAAAATAACTTTATAATTCTGACAAAAGAAAACAAAGTGTATGCGTGAACATATTTTAAATCCATTTCCCTCTGTCTCTCCATCAGGACCATGTGTTCAGGATTGATCCCGCCAAGGTGGAGGATGGGAAAGGGAAGAGTCCGTATGATCCTCGCCACAATGCTGCATCTGTACTCGTCGGTAACTAAACCCACGCACATTAATATGAGATGATTAACTTTAGGTTTTTATTTAAATTGGTTGATGTTGTGCTATTATTTTTTGCTGATTTTGGTGAATAGTTTCAACCTTATCATCAGTAAAGGTTCAATCAGTGAACTATTGATTAATTCTGTCTCCTAGGTGATGAGCTATATGCGGGCGTGGCCACAGACTTAATGGGAAGGGACTTCACCATCTTCAGGAGCCTTGGGAAACGTCCCTCCATCCGCACCGAACAGCATGACTCACGCTGGCTCAATGGTCTGTTTGTGTGTTTGTGTGTATTTATGTCACATCTTAGGCAATACTTATGTTACATTTTGGTATTATAACTAACCCCAATCGGGTTATGTTCAAAACAAAACACAATTTGTTTGAGAAACTGACATTGTTCCTCTTTGTTTTTGTCTACTAGAACCAAAGTTTGTTGGTTCCTTTTGGGTCCCAGAAAGTGAAAACCCAGATGATGACAAGGTATTTTTCTTCTTCCGCGAGACGGCGGTTGAGGCCCAGGGGCTGGGAAAGTCCACCTACTCCCGCATCGGACAACTCTGCAGGGTGAGAGATGGTTTCATCATCACTTAAATTCAGTGCTTTAATTAAAGTGGGTGTGACAAAATCACCGGTCTGCATCAGGCCCACTCAAACTGGCCATTTGACAAATACTGTAACAAAATGAGGTCATATTCTGTTTAAACAATTACATTTGGTAAAGTGGTGGAAGTGGCTGGTGCCTAATTTGTAACGCTCTTACTCTCTTCTTGCACACTTTTAAATGCAATGCTGTGAAATGACTCTTGACTGTTTCGTTTTGATCAGAATGACATGGGCGGTCAGCGAAGCCTGGTGAACAAGTGGACGACATTCCTCAAGACCCGTCTGATCTGCTCTGTGCCAGGAGCCGACGGCAGCGACACGTACTTTGACGAGCTGCGTAAGTTCTGTATGACTAAAATGATATTGAAAAAAGCATAATGCCCCAGTAATTGGTGGTTGAAGTCACGTGACAGCCTTGCAAGATGTTCAAGTAAAAGTCATCATATGTGTATTTTTGAGCTTAAAGAAATCAAACTTCTGTCTCGATATTTTATGAACTCACATCAACTCAAATAAGAAAGTGGTTGAACTGGTCGAGGTTTCTGTTGCTGTCCCTATTAGCAACATCTAACACGTCTTGCGCTGGGATAAAGTAATCCAATTTTTCAATAGTTGGAAAAAACAAAACAAATAAGTTGAAAATTGGCCCTATTTTCCGACCTTGCTTTATCCGTTGGATTTTTATCCAGAAGCACATTCTGTGGGTGCAAAGGGAGAGAAAGTCTAGGAAAGCATAATAATTTAGCCAGGATTTCTGACCTCAATTGTCAATTACCATTCAGCCCCACATTCTTGCAGAAAGCATGAGTGAGAGATTAATAGGTAATATATTCTGGCCAGATCCAAAGCCAATGTCTTTGCTGTGGGTTCAGATAAGTCACAAGCTTGCCTCTGGTGAGTCTTCATATGACAAAACGCAAAAGTGTGTTTTCATAATTCAGGACCCAGGATATTTTATGATAAAGACATAATTTGACTCTAAAGTCACAAGGATTGTTCCAAAAACATCTAGTGCCAGGTCACCCAAGCATTGTCCTCATAAATATTCACAAAGAAGAGATAAAACTGCCTTCCACAATTAAGTAAGATATGACATCCCTGTACTTAAAGACGAAGTGTAAATCATGTTTGCTTCCCTCCAACAATCGTCCCTTCACTTAAACTCCTCCACCAAGCATTCATCCGATCATAGCTTAGAAACCACAATATTAAGGGCAGGCTTGTCAAGCTCCAGATTTGTCCACATGCTGAGTATAGTAAGGTTATGCTACAGGATGTGTTTTTTAAAAAGCCACGTTAATGATGAGCACATGCATTATGTAGTATTTCCGCACTGTTGAAAACTGGCCCTGGATTCCGCTGTATTAGATTGCAGGCATGTTAGCAACTCTGTTGCAAGCCAACTTGAAATAGTAAAAACTCTGCATGGAGTTAACATTGCAATAGCTTAATTGGATAAGTAACTATACTTATCTATAACTACACTCTAATTCATTAAAATTGAATTGAATTGAATTGAATACATGTACCTGTTGTCATTTCAACTGGCAAAGTTGGCCAACATGACATAAGGTGGGTTTTGTTTCTGTCTGAAATCAATTTTTAAGTTTTTCTTACTTTTACTTTTACTTTTTTTTTAAATTCAGAAGAATTTTGATCTGCTATCGTTTTACTAAATAGCACGCCAATATGTGCTGTGCAAGAACAAAAGGTTTGACAGGCTTAGTTAGAGTAACTGAGTGAATCAGAATCAGAGTCAGAGTCAGAAAACCTTTAATATCCCGCAGACGGGGAAATTTGTTTGTCCCAGCAGCAACAGAATATAACAAAGCAGAAACATATTACAAAATACGATAAAAAAATAGCAAAAATAAGCAATAAAATTAAATTTAAAAAGGGAAGAAATAGACATATATACTGTACATATTCACATGATATAGTGCAGTTGTTCTTGTTTTGTTTGTTTTGTAATAATGATCACTTGCACAAAATGTGTTCTTCACTTTAACAAGTAAAACCATTACAGTTAGACCAATAAGCTAACTTATGAATTCTGAAAAGAATATACAATTTCTGATGAAAGCAAATGACACAAAACAATATCCCAAAAACAAACACAGAACCTCTGGTCATGTGGTTTGCACAGCAGCTGCAGCAGCTTCATCTCTCAAGATGTTTTTGATTGATCTCCCTGACCATGTGGGCCTTAATGTGATCTGTCTTTGCTTATCTTGTGATGCAGTAAAAGGTGAACCAAGTGGAAGAATGTGTCCAAATCCTAACCCTACCTTAGGCTAAATATGTCCATCACCTTCCCTCATATGAACAATGAGTTCCTTATCTCTTGACTGAGAGTTTTCTGACCATACTTGAGGCCAAAGGACCTCCCTGTAGAAATGTTTGTGTAACATGAACCTGTTGAAGTGATTCTACTGAAATGCACACACAACATTCTCTGTTAATAGTATAATACTAGTTGGAGCAGTATCATTTTAACTGCATGATTTTATCAATTATGGGCCAAGACATGAAAATGCATCTGGTTTGTGGCAGACCTGACCTGAAGTTTGAAAGAATGTTCTAATCAGACAAAACTGTGTTTAAAAAAAAGAATTTTCCAAACCACTGCTCGAAGCTGTAGTTGATTTTGTGACTTAGTTATTAGTGGAACATCTCTTTAAAGTAGACATGGCCAAAGGCTTTGCTTATCTTTCTCTCAACCTTTGACCTCTAGACTTCCACCACCTGACCTGAGTGTGTGTGTGTGTGTGTGTGTGTGTGTGTGTGTGTGTGTGTGTGTGTGTGTGTGTGTGTCCTCAGGCGACGTGTTCCTGCTGCAGACAAGGGACAGAAAGAACCCTCTGGTGTACACTGTCTTCTCTACTTCCAGGTCAGAGTCCATTCATGTTGTGTGTATGTGTGTCAATTTTTGTGCAAAGAGAGAGAGAGAGAGAGGAGAGAAAGACAAGTGTGTGTGTGTGTGTGTGTGTGTGTGTGTGTGCCTGCGTGCGTGTGTGTGTATGTGTGTGTGTGTGTGTGTGTGTGTGTGTGTTTTGATGGAGATTCTAAGCCAGCTCCCCCTGTCCCCCAGCAGCAGTGTATTTAAAGGCTCAGCTGTGTGTCTCTACTCCATGAATGACATCCGGAGGGCCTTCCTGGGGCCCTTTGCTCACAAAGAGGGGCCCAATTACCAGTGGGTCCCCTTCCAGGGAAAAGTCCCCTATCCACGCCCAGGAATGGTATGTCAATAACTGTCAAGACACATCCACAGAAATTGAGCTCAATTCTGAGGCACTTGAACATCACCGTGGATTTTCATTTTATTCTACTACATTCCAATGGAAATATCTTACTTGTTACTCATTTACATTCATCACTTAAAATGACAACTAATATTTATAGCTTATACAGTAAATTTGCTGTGTGAATGGCGTCATTCTGCACAATGCATTACTGATAGTTATGAAAGTTTTCTTGTTATTTTCCTTAAGTAAACTGTCTATATTTATTATTATCGATGCAAAAATTTCACTTGCAATGGATTAATTTAACATTGCTACAGAATATCAGTGTTAAATAACATATTTGAATACTTTTGCTCCCTGGTTTCTAATATTTTCATTTGTGGCACTGTACTGTTAAATACAGAGTCATATCAATATTTATCCCATGTAATATATCCTTTGATATAAGTGTCAAAGGCACTTGATAAACTTGCAGTATTAAACCTAACTTCATTCCAAAGCTCTCCACGGTCCTCCCAATCAATATGTCCTTATTAGGGTTCTTACATTCTGCTAAGCACACAAGTGTAGCATCAGCAGGATTTGTTATGTAGAGCTTCAGCTGTTACTGCCACAGCAGAACAATCTCTATTGTATGACTGCAGAATAGTAATTGCATTTGGCCTACAGTAAACCCTCTCTCACGCCATCATCACCTCTGCGTTGTAAAATTAGCGGAACGAATCAAATGAAAAGAAACCGATCACGCTTACAAGGGAATTATGCAAAACTGCATGGGAAGCAGATTCAGAGTTTAGAGTGCATAACCCAGATCAAACGTTTTTCACTTTATGAGCAAAATGCAACTTCTGTACACAACATAAAAAGTGTCAAAACTCTATGGTGCTACAGCGTATTTTAGTTGTCTCGTATGAAAGTCTGAGACTGGAATTAGAAACAAAGGCTGAACACTGACCTAGAGAATTTTTCTCACGTCCCTGTGACCCATCACGCCATAATCACCCTACTGTGCCCTGCTCGACCACGGCTTTGTCAAGTCAGACAAAAGCTAGTTTACACGCAAACTAATTAGCTCATCATTGTGGAACATTTCAATCCAAACAGCGCAAAGAGTCTCTGAGTACACATATTCAGTCCTGTTCTGCAGAGCTCTAACAAATCACTTACAATAGTAGTGGGTTGGTTGAATTTTTAAAGTACTTTGAGTTGCTGGGTAGTGGCTAAACCATTTTATAAATAAGAAACATGCATGTTCATACATCCACACATTCTCAGGAAAACATTTGCTATTGAAATGGTTTGGATTATTTTAACAGTATACATTTTACAGTTTATTATTTTTTCAAATTGACCATTGCACCATTTTTCCTCCCCATTGATGTTCAGCACAATAGAACCAATACCAACGTCTAAATTCAAACAAAATGGCACTTGCAACATTTATTATTGTGTTTGTCTGCAAGTCGGTACAAACAAGGAATTTCTGTTGACATAATATTTTTTTTCTTTTGCCCTCCTTTAGTGTCCCAGCAAGACATTTGGCAGTTTTGAGTCCACAAAGGGTTTCCCAGATGATGTGATCCAGTTTGCGCGTCACCACCCTCTGATGTATAACCCGGTGTACCCTATGAGCCGGCGGCCCGTCTTCGTCAGAACTAACGTGGACTACAGCTTCACACAGATTGCTGTGGACAGAGTCAATGCCGCCGACGGACAATACGATGTCATGTTTATTGGCACAGGTGAATAATTTGATTTCAGTTCTAACTCTTAACTTTGTATTTAAACATAAAGGAATGAAACGATGTGTTATGATGTGTGACTTGATATGTGACTTGATGGACTGTCTTGTTTCAGACAAAGGCACAGTACTAAAGGTGATCAATGTCCCCAAGGAGAGCTGGAACAACATGGAGGAGCTTCTACTGGAAGAGCTGGAGGTCTTCAAAGTAGGAAAACAATGATGAATCTCATTTTGTGCAGATATAAGCGCTTATGCACTTAGTAAATGTTGAATGACAATTCAGGAATCTTGAAATTTCTGTATTTATTAATGCTAATTTATTTGCTATGTAGCATAGTAGTTAATGTGCTGCATCTCCTCTTCTCTCCAGGATGCCTCATCTATCATCGACATGCAAATCTCCTCAAAGCGGGTATGTTTGCTTAATACTTGGTAAATGGTAAAGTGGACTGCATTTACATATATGACTTAATTATCCAAATCTCTTTAGAATTTAGCCTCTCATTTATCCATTGAAACACACTCACACACCGATGACTTAAGCTATGGTTGGCCAGGACCTTTCATGGTGCTGGCCAACCATCAGGATAAATCATTGGCTATGCACAGCACAGCCTACATGAGGTAAAGCAACATCAGAAAACAGGTTGTAAAAGAGATTCAGAGACAGACACAGAAAGCTGGATGATCAAATTTACGACACTTGAAACTTCAAACTGTTTGTTTGTTTGATTGATTTTCGGTCCTGAAGCTCTCTTTTCAAACGTTTCCCTTCACTCTATCCTTACAGCAACAGTTGTATCTGGGCTCAGACACAGGCATTGCCCAGGTTCCCCTTCATCGCTGCAGTGTGTATGGGAAGGCCTGCGCTGAGTGCTGCCTTGCTAGAGACCCGTACTGTGCCTGGGATGGAACATCCTGTACTCGCTACCTGCCAAACACCAAGAGGTCTGTAACACTAATGACACACACCAGATGATTGTTCATTACACTGAGCAGAAAAAAACACAATGAAAAGATTGCATTGGCAAAGATAACTTATAGTTTAAAATTCCAAATGTTATAGTAAATTGTAATAAACTCATTTTACAGACGTTTCCGTCGCCAGGATGTACGGAATGGAGACCCCAACACCTTGTGCTCTGGAGGTATTATTTTATATATATTGTTTTGTCTGGTTGTTAAAATGAATAATGCAATCTCTGGTATCTGTGACAAGTTTTTTAAGATGAAGAATGCAGAGGTGTATTCAATAAATATGAACAAAGCTTTTCTCTGATCCTGCTTTGGCTCACAGAGACTCTTGGCATCTGACATCTCACTGTCCCTGTGCCAAAAATTTCCAAAATCCTTCCCCCTTCACCCTCGGTGACCTTTATCATCCCAGACCACAATACCAGCATTCTGCAGCTATCTGTCTTTCTGCCACAAAACTGAATCAGTCTAATCAGTCAAACTTTAGCAGCTCCTGGGTAATACGATTACATCATGTGGCCTGCAAGCTGGGTTTTGTAAAACTAATGAGGGTCAAGGTAATTGTCTCTGATGAGAGCGACATTGCCCCAAAGTGATGATCAGGGGTCAGTTTAGCAGTTTTATTGTTTCCACAAAACTCTGTATCACGCTGGTGACTAGAAACAAAATGAATCTTATGCTGAGCCAATCATAGTCTGGATGTTGGATTTTTTTTTTTTTGTAAATGTTGAAATTTGAGCACATGTACTTCCACTTATGGGGATCGTTAAGATTTGGGGCACAGACACTGTTCCTTTGTCATTACTAAACTTATCCCTCATATGAGCTACATGACCAAGCACTGTCAGGACCAAACAAGTCCTTGTTTTCCTGTGTCACACATCAAACATGTGACCAAATGTTCAACTATTGACCAATGTTCTACGGGACGCTGGATTACGTGATTGAAGTGAACTTTCCATCAACAGAGGATTTCATTAATCATCATAATCTTGACTGAGACCCCATTGTTTTAACACCTCTATTGCGCTAAGAAATAATGTGGGTTACATATCTTTCTTGTGATGCGGACATAAATTTGCTCACAAGATGGAAAAAGACCAACTTGGTTCCTTATTAGCATTCACGTTATCAGCTCAACTTGTGTCTGTCCCGTATCCTCCTGTCTCCCTTTGGACTGTCCTGTCTGCTTTTGTGTTGTCCAGGTCTTTCCTTCCCTGTCTTACATTGTCCATTTTTTAGCCTGTTAGACCTTTCTGTATTGTCCTGTTCTGCTTGGCCCTCTCCTTTCATTCCTTTCTTTTTTTGCCTTTTCACTTCTTGCCTGGTCCTGGATTATTACATATAAATTAGTGAATGTCCTAAGTTACAGTTGACCCCATAATGTCTTTGTCTCTGCTGCCCCCTGCAGATCACCATAAGCACCGCGTTGCAGAGAAGAAGCTGTATGGAGTTGAAGGGAGCAGCACTTTCTTGGAGTGTATCCCCAAATCCCTTCAAGCCAGAGTCACCTGGACTTTCCAGAAACAACCACAGAACCCACGGGAAGAGGTGAGAGGGATGGTAGAGACTAATGTAGAAAGGTTAAGAGATCTGACAAGGACATTGTCCAAGGACATACATTATTTACAGGAGTGTATTTGAAGTCACAAACCATTCTTTCACATTATTGTCAAGCAAAGCCACTCAAGTCAGAATCTTTTAGAATGCCATGACATTGCACCATACCATTTGACAGAATTGGGTACTTTGTTTCCTGAGTTCTTGCTGATGATTATTATTGCCAAACTCCACTTACACTACACTGGTTGCAAGGCTGCCAACCTTAACAGACCAGGATTTAAATGCAAACTGCTCTTGCAGTTGGTAAAGTTTGGGCTTTCCCCTAAATTATTACATTCAGTGTAGTATGTGCTGTTCTACAACTTGATTTCAGTTTTCTCAACTCCATTATTCCATTATTTAGTGTAAGAATCATCTTTACACATATACATGAAACATAACTCGATAACATTGACAGTCATGCAAACAAAGACCAAATGACAATGCACATAGTTCAGCTAAATTATTTCTGTTTCCCAGGTGCGTCTAGATGATCGCATCCTCCAGACAGACAGAGGCCTTCTCATTCGTCGTGTGCTGAAGAGAGATGTTGGCATTTACCAATGCCACGCAATGGAACACGGCTTCACCCAAACCTTACTAGGCATCACCTTAGAAGTTGTACCTTCAACATCCTCCTCAGTCTCCAATCTACCCTCCGATGCCCCTGTACGATTAGACCCCCGCAGTGGAGGTGGGCCCCCAATGACCAATCAAAAGCTTTGGTACCGGGACTTCATGCAACTGGTGGACCACCCTAACCTGAGCACTGTCGACCAGATTTGTGAGCAAGTTTGGGCACGAAAGAACGCCGGTGCTGACCAAGGGGATAAGACTTTTCCTGCTCCGGGGAAGGATGCCACGCCTCTGGGTCCTGCTGTCCGCCCAGCTAACAAGAAGTGGAAGCATCTTCAGGAGATTAGAAAGGGGAGAAACCGCCGGACCCACGATGGGAAACCGAATCCTCGTGCACCTCGCAGCGCAGGGGAGTAACAACGTAGAGAAAGACATGGAGGGAGAAAAGAATGACTGATAAAAGAAAGCAAGGAGGAGAATGATAGAAAGAGACTGAGAGACCAAGAACTCTTGGAGGTGTTCACACATACAAATACACCCATGCACATAAAAACATGCACGCGATTACACACACACACACACACACAGACATACACACACACACACAGACATACACACACACACACACACACACACATACGCACACACACACACACAGCACCTCTTTTATTGTGTATATTTACCCATGGATGCTCCCCACTATATGGTGCCCTGATCCCTGAGTCCTCGTCCCACTAGCCAGCCCCTGCATGTGCTGCCTTACTGCCCAAATTGATTCTGCACGATCCCTTTACACTGTTCCACTAGCATAGTCGAGTGTACAGGTACAATGGAGTGAACCCACTTTTAGCTGTGGGCAATAAACTGTCATTCCCTTTTCTACTGACTGTAAATGGAAGGTGGGTTCACAGCACAGGATTACCACATCTTTTTTTGGTAATTGAAGTTTGCCTACTTCATGCCAGCTACACATTTTATATGTGGATAGTGGCTCACAGTATGAACACCTACTCTCTGGACTACACCACTCAGAACCAAAACAGCCCCAAACTTTTGGATGACCTCTCCTCAAGGCTTTTCTTACCCGAAGATTTCATACCAATGTAGAAAAACGGTGGACTTGAGTGTTGTGCATAATAGGAGGGAATGGAGAAACTGGAATATGCTGAAAAGTAATGGTCTCGAACTGGAAACACATTTTACTATTTATGTGCAATTGCACAAGCATGCAGACAAATAAATACTTTTTGAAACATTTTTTCTGCAGAGACATACATTGATCGAATTCCAGTGGTGGTCTTACTGTGCATATTTCCAGTAACCTCACTTTTAACATGGTTTTGTGTGCATATTACATAATGAAGTCACAGAGGAGGTAGAGATGCCAGCTGCACGGGGCAGCCTGTGGAACAGATCAGCATGTGGCATAACTGGTTATATTATATAGTAGGTTTTTTAGTGGTTTCCTTAGGCACATTGAGGCATGTTGCAGCAAAATAAATCACACAATAAATGCAGTCATGGTTATTGAGCAGTCATATCCGACAAGATATGATTATATTTCTTTACTGGTCCAAACCACTAGAGAATGGGGGTGGAAAAACTACTTGCATTCCAGGATGTGAGAGAAAGATGAGATGTTTACAGTACACAGAGAAAGCTGGAGCACAAAGAAGTCAATTTCCAAAAACAAATAAAAGCCAGAATAAAACATGGATTATATCTGAACACTTTTTAGTTATGTTAGTTATGTGGCATCTTTAACATACACAAATAATATAATAAGCATCGGAGGTGCATATAGAAGAGGAGTTCTGACATGATCCAAAAGTCCACTCTAAAATTAGGTATTTATTGGTCTTATTTTGAGCTGTGTTCAATGTTTTGTGCATTGACATTAAGTATAAATCATGAACATGGTGGTTTCAGGGGTATCATTAATACGATGAGGAGGAAGAGGGAAGTGGAATCTAATATGACAACCCATGTTTCTGGGCTACAGTACAATATATATATTAGCATGATATTTATGAGTGGATCTATGATTTTGTTTTTGTAAATCCTAAACGGTTCTCCTTGCTCTTTTACACTGTTCTTGCATATGTTGTTTGTGATAAATAGATATGCAAATAATGAGATGAGTGAGTCACAGACTCCCCATTCAACACGGCAAAATGCACAGAAAGCTGTTCCTACAATGCATTTCACTGTTAGCGGAAAACAACTTCCATCTGACTTCATATACTGTTGGAATCACTTCTCAGCGTAGTGTTGCCGTCATTAATATCATCGACTTTTGCTGCTTAACGATGTCATCTCTTCCTAATGGACAATTAGTACGATAAGGTCTTCCTTCTCTCTGTCTTAGTCCAATCTCTCTCTGTGTATTACCTGTAAAGAAACCTTGTTTGTTGGTCGTCCGTGCTAACATGGTGTGTGTAGCCTGCCCCCTTAGTGTCCATTGTGTGTACAGGCTCGGATGAGGAGCCAACCTGTGGTAGCATACTTTATTATATCATAGTCTATCCACGTGAAAGAAAGCAAATGACCATGTAAGATAAAACATGCATTTATGTTTTGCCTTCATGAAATCTCAATATGATTTCTACGATGAATTTGTGGTCTAATTTGTGTTGCTTCCTTAGAAGAATCATGGTTTTAAAACATTTCAGTGTACTGAAATTGGTGTGTTCATTCATTCACACAGGGCCTGATAACAGCAGGCATCACAAACTGGTGGATTTTAGATGTACGGAATCATTGTTGTTATTTATATACCTTCTTTATAGAGATGTAATTAACTCTTTAAACCTAACTGAACTCACTGACTCCTGTAAAATGGAAACTCTGCAATTTGACACCACATCCAGGATTTACTGAAAAAAGATGTAGGAAGATGTTGCCTGTCTGCATTTAAACTACAGTACAAATTGACTTTAGACTACTAATCGACTAAATGGAGATTATTAGTTGCGTACTTCTTTTTCATTAATGAGAGATTATTAACATTGGTAGTGATGTCAAATTTGCTCGAGTCTCTCTAGGAAGCCAGCTGTTGTTTTGTGCTCTTTTGAAATTGCATGACCAATGTTAGTAGCTAACGCGTTTGACAATGGTGCGGTGGCGAGAAAGAGCGAGAGAAAGAAAGCACAATGTTGAATATTATTATTATTCCTATGTATTTATGTGCAAAGATAAGCTGATATGTTGTGGTGGATTTTTATTTTTCTTATAAATGTAGATTTACATCTGTATTGTCCATGTTCTGCTGAAAAGGACTCATCCTCTATGTTTTTTTGGACATTACAGTCAATGGTAAAAAAAACTAAACAAAAACAAACAACGACAAAAAAAATCCTCCTGAACAGTGTCCATTTAAGAGTCTTTGTTGTCACACTGCCCTCCAATCAACACTCCTGTTGTATCCCATGCCATGTGACGCACCCCTGTACGTTCACAATGAGAGGCTTGAGTATGTGTGTGTGAATGAGAGAGAATGCGTGCTTGTGGTCTATGTGTGTGTGAGTTTTGGGGGAAAGCAGAGCTTTGTATATAATGGCAAAGGAACAGTGGTTTGTGCATAGAGCGGTCTGTGGGCGAAAGTTCAAAGGTCGAAGGCCAAAGTTAACGTGGTGCACTGTAATACTCCCAGAGGTCTTTGTGAATTGTCATGTCAGATTGTTTTTGATTAACACAATAAAAAATATGCAGTTACTTAAAAAAATGAAATTCCTGATCTGTTCTGTAAAGTGGGGAAGGGGGATTGTGAAAAATCCTAACAGCTAAACTTTTATAATAATAATAAAAATAATAATGATGATGATGATAGTAATAATAATTATAACAATGAGTAATATATTTTGAGTTATGATAGGATAGGTTAAAGATGGTCATGATGTGAGAATTTGCTGCATTTGTATTTTCAATCTCTGCCATTATAGATTTTCATGAATTATTGATTAATTCATGAAAAAATTACCAGAGTGGTGTGGCAGACGTTGGTTCATTCAGATCTGTTTATTAAATTTAGTTTAGTTTAATGAAACTTTGAATCAACTTTGTCCCAACTCTTTCCTCAAAATGATGTAATCTGTGTTTTCACCACATGGTGGCAGTCACAGATCAGAGAGTCACAGAGGTTTCCCACGCTACAATTCAGGGGAAATCTCAATTAAGTGCCTTTTTCATTGAGCTGTCCCTTTTCACAATGTTATATTTAATTTATTTGGAAGTTTATGCAAAACGGTAAGATTTATTAATCAGGCAAAAGCAAAAACTGCGCTCCAGGAAGCTACTTGAAGCTTAACAAGACAGTTCAACAAATCCACCCACATGGATCGATCACTGCAACTACAGAGGCCACTCACTGACTTTTACGCATCTCTGCAACCCACCAACTCTCAGTCGACATGTATTGGGTGAGCTGGACAGGTTGAAAGCATCCAAAGAACTCATAATAACAAATTATTATTCTAGTTATTGCATTCATACATGAAATGAATCTCCAGGCATACACAAGTTCTAATAACTTTTAGTGTTTTTGTTTTTGTGTCATGCTTCAGTTTAATGAAAAACACATTGGTTGTGTTAAATCATTATTTATATATTTATTTTACATCTCATTTAAAAATGTTTTTGCCTTAAATGACCAAGTCTCATTTTTTGATTGGATCTGTGTATTTTGTTGTCATCCATTACTTCTGATGATGATCTTCCTGCAGTCAGGTCAAATGGTGGGTCCAAGTCCACAAACAGAGGTAAATTAGGTTTACAACTGTTCCCTCTTGAAGTGCACAAAGTGACACAGAGGTTGATTGTTAAAAAATGAAAAACACTGTAACATGATTGTAAGACACTATTTACAATTGTTTTAAGAAAGAGAAAAAAAGAAATGCCTCTCTCTTTCTCCCATTTTTCCATCTGCATATCATATTCTCCATCTTCGCCATTAAGAACCACATACTTCATACTAATATCCTCACGACCAGCCTGTCAACACTAGAAACATAGATCCATACAGAAACATACAACACACACACACACACACACACACACACACACACACACACACACACACACACACACACACACACACACACACACACACATAAATAAGTGAGGCCACTTGCATTCCTTTACACATGAAAAACATTCACATATGTTTAAGTATTCAGTCACACACAGACACACACACACACACGGACATATGCACACGTAGGTACGCACACACACACACGCATACACATGCATACACTCACACATTAATGCAGTATGTGGTCAACAGTCATAAACACAAAATTAAATTGGGTCCATATTACTCAAACTGGCAACCCATTTGTTCCCTAGTGTTTTCAGTGGCCCCAAGTTTGCAGAGTAAGTGTGTGATTGTGTGCGATAAAATGGGTCTGCAATGGTCCCTGGGTTCCCAACTGAGGGCTCATTTCCGTACACTAATTTAACTGGGTAGCACTTGCCATTTTGTGTATGTGTTTGTGTTCTTTTTCGTCTATCGTTGTGAGGACTGAGCTTTTTGAAAAATTGATGAAATTTGGTCAATTCCCGCTTCAAAGGGCTGTTTGATGATAAAGAATTGGTTTTACAGATGAAGTTAGAACAGGAAACTGGGGGCAGGGAAGAACAGAGGCAGTGGACACACATCCACACGCACAGTGACTTTTTGCATGTTTTCCTTAATGTTTTCCAGATCAGTTGAGCAGTTTTTACGTTCCCACATCAACATGTCAGAAATGCACTAGAACACATTTTTTGCCTGAAACTCTGAAAGTCCTTTAATCGGGGGCGTACTGAGGATCCTCACAAGTATTGAAGTACAAACATGTTTTTGTATGTATATGCAACTTAATCTTCCTCTTTATGTGTCCTTATCAAGGTTTGTGTGTGTCTGTGTGTGTGTGTGTGTGAGAGAAAGAGAGACAGAGTGAAACAAAGAGAGAGAGATGCAGGTAACTCTCTCTCTCTCTCTC